>NW_021680569.1:82736-159529 GCF_001412515.2 Diachasma alloeum
CCTCAGAGGAGAAACATCGTTTATTCGAATTAATTTGGTTTAGTTCAAATAAATCAATGCTCTTTAAATAGTTCTCTCGGTCCGATGGAAAGTTTGTCCCACGCAACAGGGAGTTGTCGGTGAAGAATATCTGCAATATTCCTGTCCGCGAGGGGTTAACTAGCCCCGCCGCAGAACCTCAGAGGAGAAACATCGTTTATTCGAATTAATTTGGTTTAGTTCAAAGAAATCAATGCTCTTTAAATAGTTCTCTCGGTCCGATGGAAAGTTTGTCCCACGCAACAGGGGGTTGTCGGTGAAGAATATCTGCAATATTCCTGTCCGCGAGGGGTTAACTAGCCCCGCCGCAGAACCTCAGAGGGGAAAAAACCTTTATTCCAATTAATTTTGTTCAGTTCAAATAAATCAATGCTCTTTAAATAGTTCTCTCGGTCCGATGGAAAGTTTGTCCCACGCAACAGGGAGTTGTCGGTGAAGAATATCTGCAATATTCCTGTCCGCGAGGGGTTAACTAGCCCTGCCGCAGAACCTCAGAGGAGAAAAAACCTTTATTCGAATTAATTTTGTTCAGTTCAAATAAATCAATGCTCTTGAAATAGTTCTCTCGGTCCGATGGAAGGTTTGTCCCACGCAACAGGGAGTTGTCGGTAAAGAATATCTGCAATATTCCTGTCCGCGAGGGGTTAACTAGCCCCGCCGCAGAACCTCAGAGGAGAAACATCGTTTATTCGAATTAATTTGGTTCAGTTCAAATAAATCAATGCTCTTGAAATAGTTCTCTCGGTCCGATGGAAAGTTTGTCCCACGCAACAGGGAGTTGTCAGTGAAGAATATCTGCAATATTCCTGTCCGCGAGCGATTAACTAGCCCCGCCGCAGAACCTCAGAGGAGAAACATCGTTTATTCGAATTAATTTGGTTCAGTTCAAATAAATCAATGCTCTTGAAATAGTTCTCTCGGTCCGATGGAAAGTTTGTCCCACGCAACAGGGAGTTGTCAGTGAAGAATATCTGCAATATTCCTGTCCGCGAGCGATTAACTAGCCCCGCCGCAGAACCTCAGAGGAGAAACATCGTTTATTCGAATTAATTTGGTTCAGTTCAAATAAATCAATGCTCTTGAAATAGTTCTCTCGGTCCGATGGAAAGTTTGTCCCACGCAACAGGGAGTTGTCAGTGAAGAATATCTGCAATATTCCTGTCCGCGAGCGATTAACTAGCCCCGCCGCAGAACCTCAGAGGAGAAACATCGTTTATTCGAATTAATTTGGTTCAGTTCAAATAAATCAATGCTCTTGAAATAGTTCTCTCGGTCCGATGGAAAGTTTGTCCCACGCAACAGGGAGTTGTCAGTGAAGAATATCTGCAATATTCCTGTCCGCGAGCGATTAACTAGCCCCGCCGCAGAACCTCAGAGGAGAAACATCGTTTATTCGAATTAATTTGGTTCAGTTCAAATAAATCAATGCTCTTGAAATAGTTCTCTCGGTCCGATGGAAAGTTTGTCCCACGCAACAGGGAGTTGTCAGTGAAGAATATCTGCAATATTCCTGTCCGCGAGCGATTAACTAGCCCCGCCGCAGAACCTCAGAGGAGAAACATCGTTTATTCGAATTAATTTGGTTCAGTTCAAATAAATCAATGCTCTTGAAATAGTTCTCTCGGTCCGATGGAAAGTTTGTCCCACGCAACAGGGAGTTGTCAGTGAAGAATATCTGCAATATTCCTGTCCGCGAGCGATTAACTAGCCCCGCCGCAGAACCTCAGAGGAGAAACATCGTTTATTCGAATTAATTTGGTTCAGTTCAAATAAATCAATGCTCTTGAAATAGTTCTCTCGGTCCGATGGAAAGTTTGTCCCACGCAACAGGGAGTTGTCAGT
The DNA here is from genome assembly GCF_001412515.2 of Diachasma alloeum. Lineage (NCBI taxonomy): Eukaryota > Metazoa > Arthropoda > Insecta > Hymenoptera > Braconidae > Diachasma > Diachasma alloeum. The sequence continues at coordinate 84,618 of NW_021680569.1, forward strand.
GAAGAATATCTGCAATATTCCTGTCCGCGAGCGATTAACTAGCCCCGCCGCAGAACCTCAGAGGAGAAACATCGTTTATTCGAATTAATTTGGTTCAGTTCAAATAAATCAATGCTCTTGAAATAGTTCTCTCGGTCCGATGGAAAGTTTGTCCCACGCAACAGGGAGTTGTCAGTGAAGAATATCTGCAATATTCCTGTCCGCGAGCGATTAACTAGCCCCGCCGCAGAACCTCAGAGGAGAAACATCGTTTATTCGAATTAATTTGGTTCAGTTCAAATAAATCAATGCTCTTGAAATAGTTCTCTCGGTCCGATGGAAAGTTTGTCCCACGCAACAGGGAGTTGTCAGTGAAGAATATCTGCAATATTCCTGTCCGCGAGCGATTAACTAGCCCCGCCGCAGAACCTCAGAGGAGAAACATCGTTTATTCGAATTAATTTGGTTCAGTTCAAATAAATCAATGCTCTTGAAATAGTTCTCTCGGTCCGATGGAAAGTTTGTCCCACGCAACAGGGAGTTGTCAGTGAAGAATATCTGCAATATTCCTGTCCGCGAGCGATTAACTAGCCCCGCCGCAGAACCTCAGAGGAGAAACATCGTTTATTCGAATTAATTTGGTTCAGTTCAAATAAATCAATGCTCTTGAAATAGTTCTCTCGGTCCGATGGAAAGTTTGTCCCACGCAACAGGGAGTTGTCAGTGAAGAATATCTGCAATATTCCTGTCCGCGAGCGATTAACTAGCCCCGCCGCAGAACCTCAGAGGAGAAACATCGTTTATTCGAATTAATTTGGTTCAGTTCAAATAAATCAATGCTCTTGAAATAGTTCTCTCGGTCCGATGGAAAGTTTGTCCCACGCAACAGGGAGTTGTCAGTGAAGAATATCTGCAATATTCCTGTCCGCGAGCGATTAACTAGCCCCGCCGCAGAACCTCAGAGGAGAAACATCGTTTATTCGAATTAATTTGGTTCAGTTCAAATAAATCAATGCTCTTGAAATAGTTCTCTCGGTCCGATGGAAAGTTTGTCCCACGCAACAGGGAGTTGTCAGTGAAGAATATCTGCAATATTCCTGTCCGCGAGCGATTAACTAGCCCCGCCGCAGAACCTCAGAGGAGAAACATCGTTTATTCGAATTAATTTGGTTCAGTTCAAATAAATCAATGCTCTTGAAATAGTTCTCTCGGTCCGATGGAAAGTTTGTCCCACGCAACAGGGAGTTGTCAGTGAAGAATATCTGCAATATTCCTGTCCGCGAGCGATTAACTAGCCCCGCCGCAGAACCTCAGAGGAGAAACATCGTTTATTCGAATTAATTTGGTTCAGTTCAAATAAATCAATGCTCTTGAAATAGTTCTCTCGGTCCGATGGAAAGTTTGTCCCACGCAACAGGGAGTTGTCAGTGAAGAATATCTGCAATATTCCTGTCCGCGAGCGATTAACTAGCCCCGCCGCAGAACCTCAGAGGAGAAACATCGTTTATTCGAATTAATTTGGTTCAGTTCAAATAAATCAATGCTCTTGAAATAGTTCTCTCGGTCCGATGGAAAGTTTGTCCCACGCAACAGGGAGTTGTCAGTGAAGAATATCTGCAATATTCCTGTCCGCGAGCGATTAACTAGCCCCGCCGCAGAACCTCAGAGGAGAAACATCGTTTATTCGAATTAATTTGGTTCAGTTCAAATAAATCAATGCTCTTGAAATAGTTCTCTCGGTCCGATGGAAAGTTTGTCCCACGCAACAGGGAGTTGTCAGTGAAGAATATCTGCAATATTCCTGTCCGCGAGCGATTAACTAGCCCCGCCGCAGAACCTCAGAGGAGAAACATCGTTTATTCGAATTAATTTGGTTCAGTTCAAATAAATCAATGCTCTTGAAATAGTTCTCTCGGTCCGATGGAAAGTTTGTCCCACGCAACAGGGAGTTGTCAGTGAAGAATATCTGCAATATTCCTGTCCGCGAGCGATTAACTAGCCCCGCCGCAGAACCTCAGAGGAGAAACATCGTTTATTCGAATTAATTTGGTTCAGTTCAAATAAATCAATGCTCTTGAAATAGTTCTCTCGGTCCGATGGAAAGTTTGTCCCACGCAACAGGGAGTTGTCAGTGAAGAATATCTGCAATATTCCTGTCCGCGAGCGATTAACTAGCCCCGCCGCAGAACCTCAGAGGAGAAACATCGTTTATTCGAATTAATTTGGTTCAGTTCAAATAAATCAATGCTCTTGAAATAGTTCTCTCGGTCCGATGGAAAGTTTGTCCCACGCAACAGGGAGTTGTCAGTGAAGAATATCTGCAATATTCCTGTCCGCGAGCGATTAACTAGCCCCGCCGCAGAACCTCAGAGGAGAAAAATCGTTTATTCGAATTAATTTTGTTCCGAGAAAAGTGAAAACTGAAGAAGTTTTTTTTCACCGCGAGCCAAAGGTCCAATTTTCGATTTTTCCAGTGGGAAAGTCGACTTTCGCCAAAATCGAATTTTTTTAGCCGGGTGAACGTTGATTCTAACTAGTTGAGCGACGGGCTATTCAAAACTCTCAAAAGTATGTGGAAAAAATGAAAACTGAAAAAGGTTCTTTTTTTCAGATTTTCACAGGGTCAGATTTTCCGTTTTTCCAGGGGGAAAGTCGGCTTTCGCCATAATTGAATTTTTTAGCAGACTGAACGTTGATTCCAACTATTTAAGCGACGGGCTATTCAGAACTCAAAAGTATCCTATCGTAAAAAGGAAAAAAGAAATCGATCCCAAAATATTTCGAAAATCTCGAATAAGCGTAAACGTAAGCTGAAACCGAAGCGCTACTACGTGAGGAGATGAGAAGGCGCGTGCCCAGCACGCGCGGCCGATCTCGTTGTCAATAATATGGATCAGGGAGTGATTCCCTCCCCCGCAATAGGGAGTTCTTTTGAGGGAATTTTCAAGTAGCCTTGTCGAAGAACCTAGTTCTCGATTGATGAGGAGTTTTGAGGGAATTATCAATAGTATGGATTAGGGAGTGTTCTCGGTTCACTGGAGAATGTACCCCGCAGCATAGGAGTGGTTTTGACGGGAATAAAAATAGTATTCGTCTCAGTTGACAGGTCAATTTTTCTACTATTTGAACAAAATAAATATTTTCCCGGTCAGTGACAATTCATCGAATTGATGATTCACAGAATTCTGACTGTGAGGCGTGGAGTTCTTCATAATATTTCCATGAAGATGTCATGATTCTTGTCAAGAATACAATATGACATAGGTGTTTGTCGCATGATGTGCGACCGAGGTACTTTTCGGCAAGAAAAAAAATCCTCATTTCGTAGGGTGTCGGCGTTTTTAGGTTCTTCTCGTTTGGGAGTCATCGCACCACCACGTCCTCGCCGTGACTCCTGGGTAATGCTAAGTGTGGTTGCATCCGTGTGGTTAGAGTTTTGGGAATTCCATCTCGGTCACTGAGAGAATCAATTTGCAGGATGAGAATTAAAATACGGTAATTCAATGAAAGGTCATAATCTACACATTTACTGTATTTTGCATGGGAAATATGATAAATTTATGGGAAGTATCAAGTATGATTCAAAAAAGACGGGCATTCGCACCTCTAGATCTACTTCACTATCAATTTCTAGATATTCAGTAGACTTTATTAGCCTTCTTGGTTCAATCCAGTAACGTTTGGAGCGCTGGGAAGGTAGGGTTGTGACCGTTGGAGGTTAGGGAGTAGGCGACATAAGTCCAATTCATTCAGCCATTCTTTATTTTCAATTTTGAACGATAAGTTAGAAAAAAGTGGATTATGTTGAGTCCTTCTGCTTAGATAGATCGCAAAAATGACAGTGTATGCAAGTTTCATCGTTTCCATCACTACAGCCCTCTCAGTAATTCAGGGACTCGTTGCTGATGAGATTTTGGGCTGTGGTGGGTTCATCAAGAGTCACGCGAGCATCGATTACTCGAAAGTTCACATAAAACTGTAAGTGTAGTCTTATTTCGGAGTTTGTTTAAAATTCACAGGAGTTCAATGCCCCTCCTATGTCATGACACTCCGAAATGATTACTCATATGAAAAAAAAAGAATTATTTAAGTAGATGACGTCCTGTCATCTTTGGACACGCAATCGAGCCTCTCAATTATCATTTTTACCTCAAAATTAGTACATGTCATTTGAATCATTCCAAATAACGAAACATACATTAACTCGAAAATTTTCTAGTGGAACTCTTCTATTTTTTGAAAATATACATTCACTGATTTGTAAAAAAAATTGCAACTGAGATTAATGATATTAAAAAGTTTTCAATTCAATAATATTCAATGAAAATCTGTAAAATTTGTCATTTCTGAACTCACTATTAAAATCAAAATAGAGGATTTTAAATTCTCATTCATTTTTTACATATACATTCACTCATTTATTAAATGATTTCTTTAAAAAAAAGCTACACAAAATCCGGAAGTTTGAAGGACCAAACAGAATGTGCCCCGAACAATGGTTACTACTTTCTCCCCCTGTACGACAAGGGGGAGTACATCCTCAAGGTAATTTCCACGCACACCCAGTAAACAGTGATCCGAAAGTTTGCCATAAAGAAGGCTATTTTGCCGATAAATTGCGGCAAATTGTCGAGTTTTGCTGTCTGGGCAGCCATTCAAGGCCCCTCGCAATCCACTTACTCTAACCCAATATCTCTAATCAGGTTGTCCCACCTCGAGGCTGGAGTTTCGAACCCACAGAGATTTCCCTCGATGTGGATGGTAGCACGGACATTTGTAGTCAAGGTAAAGACATAAACTTCACGTTCAAGGGTTTCGGGATAGCCGGGAGGGTTACAAGCTCCCAATCAAGCCCTCAGTCCCAGGGCCCAGCAGGAGTGACCGTGGTCCTCTACAAGAACAAAATCCACAATGAAAACTCGATTGGCACCACGACCACCTCCAAGGGGGGAGTATTCTCCTTCACCCCAATTCAACCTGGAAAGTACACTCTAGTTGCCTCCCATCCTGTCTGGAGGATGGAGAAGAACACGGTAGAAGTGACCGTTACGGAGGGAAACACTGAACTCCCTGACAACAGTCTAACCGTCTTCGGGTACGACGTGAATGGTCGAGTCATGAGTGAAGACAATCAACCAGTCTCAGGGGTCTCCTTCGTCCTCTTCGGAGCGGGTGCCGTCGAAGACTGCACAACAGTCCCCCAATCAATGGAAATATCAAGCGACCCCAAGTGGGTAGAGCCCCTCTGTTACGTTAAATCAGACCCCTCAGGAAAATTCACATTTCCAGCTCTAACCAACGGTAACTACCGCCTGATCCCTCATTACTCCGCTCCCCAGACAAAATTCCACGTTCAACCTGCTGAGCTGACCTTCACCGTTGACCACGACAGCGTGGCTCTCCCCCAAGACTTCAGGGTAACTGGTTTCACAGTCAGTGGAATAGTCCTTCTATCACCCTCAAAAGACAAAATCCCCCTTCCAAATGCGAAAGTCTTCATCTCTGGAAAGCAAGTTGCTACGACCGACAAAAATGGCCATTATTCAATCGATAAAATGAAGACAGGTCAATATTCTCTGAAGATAGAAGCACCTGACGTTAAGTTCGACGAAGTGAACGTCAAAATCTCTGCAAGCTCCCCAGAACTTCCAACTTCCTCTCCAAGTTTCTACAAAGTATGTGGAACAGTCACGCTATCAGCTAAAGGGACTCTCCATCATCGTAAAGTGATCATCGAAAATGCAGCAGCTACGTTCCACAGGGAGATCGATACAAACCCCAAGACCGGTGACTACTGCCTCTACTTACCCCCAGGAAAGTATCAATTTAGTGTTGAAGTTAATACTGAGGAGAAAACCAAAGGACTCCAGTTTTTCCCACTGCAGCAGACGATCGATGTCTCTGGCAAACCCATCAACAACGTCAACTTCCTTCAACTTAAAGCGACCTTATCAGGCTCCATCAAATGCCTGAGTACAGAGTCGAGTTGCAACCAAGCCTTCGTCACCCTTAAAGTCCTAGATGGACTCACAGTAAAGACAATCCAAGCGCAGAACGGAAATTACGAGTTCAGTGAAGTCCTTCCAGGTCACTACGAGGTCCTCATCGACACCGACGTCTTCTGCTGGGAGAGTCCCACGCAACAGATCTCCGTGACATCCGAGAAAGCAACAGTTCCACCATTCAAACAAACCGGGTTCACAGTCACCTTCATCTCCTCCCACGACTCAGCAGTGGAGTTCTTCGACCCTGGAAAGTCCAAAAAAATAGCCCTCACTCTGCCCATGGGCAGCACCAGACACTGCGTCTCAAGTCCAGGAATCTACAAGTTCATCCCCAAGAGCTGTCACGTTTATGCTAAAGAGTTTTACACCTGGGACACGACAAACCAGAGTCCAATAATCCTCACGTCCAATGAACACAGGCACAGGGGTAAAATCGTCGTTCCTTCGTCGTCGTCCGAGGTAGGCGAAGTCGACATTAAAGTGAAGATCGAGGCTGGCGAGAAGACCATTCACTCACCAGTGAAGTTCTCGAGAACGAAGGACAGTTATCAATACGTCTTCGAGTTCAATGCGAATGTTGATACAACTTACGTGATCACCCCCCAGTCCGATATAATTCTGTTTTCCCCTCCGTCGCTGAAGATCACAGGGACTAATGACTGTAACAACGAGGCAGCTACCTTCAACGGACAAGTCGGGAGGATCATCGAGGGCAAGATATCGCCCGCTCTCGAAGGGGTGACGATTAAAATATTCGGAAAGGACAAGGAGGCACCTGTGCACACTTTGGTAACTCAACAGGACGGCAATTACAGGATTGGTCCTCTGGATGGAAGCATGGAGTACACGGTGACAGCTGAAAAGTCGGGTTTTTCGATAACCCAACATCGTGACGCCGATGGGGTCTTCTATGCGGAGAAGCTTGCTGAAGTGGTGGTCGACGTTGTCGATCAGGCAGACGAGTTGCCTCTTCAAGGGGTTTTGCTGTCGTTATCTGGTGGACAGGGGGGCTACAGGAAGAACAGTATGACTGGTAATGAAGGACGATTGGTGTTCAATTCTTTGTCCTCTGGGGAGTACTACCTTCGAGCTATGATGAAGGAGTACAGGTTCGATCCCCCATCGAAGATAATTAAAGTGTCTGAGGGTGCTACTGAGCAGATTAAGCTGATGGCTAAGAGAGTTGCCTTCAGTGCTCATGGAATGGTGACTTCGTTGAATGGAGAGCCTGAGCCTGGGCTGATTGTCGAGGCCCAAGGGGGGTCTGGCAGTCCCAAGAATTCCCCATCGAGCTCTTGTGATTCTCTGCAGGAGGAAGCTACGACTGAGGAGAGTGGCAGATTCAGGATAAGAGGACTCGAGCCAGGTTGTCATTATGTTGTCAAGCTGAAGGACAATGAGTTCCAGACTAATTCGAGGGTGTACAGAGCATCTCCTGAGGGGATTGATGTTGAGGTTGTTGATAGGGATATTGAGGGACTGAGGTTTATCGCATTTCATCCCATCCCTAGGACTGATGTGTCTGTTCATGTGGTTGCTGATCAGGTTGAACACTATAAGGGATTGAAAGTGAAACTGTGCAGGGAGGACCAGCCTGATTCACCCATTCATTCGGTTAGGATCGATCCGCAACAGGCTAGTAAATTTAATAGTTACAGCAATCCTGGGTTCTTGATGCACTTTCCTCCTCTGCAATCCAATGGAAAGAAATATTTCGTGCAGCTGGAGTCTTCTCTCTCGCCTGCTCTTTACAAATACAAAGTCATTCCGAGTTATTTCGAAGCGAATACCTCGTTCAAGGCGTTGACTTTGAGTTTCAAGGCTGAACGGAGAATGGATCATGGGGAGATGAACCAGAGTTCCATGATTGCTCTGCCTTTTATCATGATCGTGGCTATTGCGTTCTTGAATAGGGAGAAGTTGTGGAGCTGGTTGAATGTCAGGGTTGAACAGTGGTCGAAGGCCGGACCTGTGCAGAGGAGTCCAGTCGCTCAGAGCATTCCCATTGATCCCAGGACTGATGACATTATTGTGGAGCAGATCATGAATATCAATAAGAGGAAGACTAAACCGAGGAAGACGTAATTGGGGGGTTTTTAGGGGAATTGTGGGCGCGTGTTTTGAGTAATTTTTTTAGTCGATATAATTGTAAATACAAATTGAGATTTGTACATCTGTAATTGATTCAGTGGTGAGGAGAATAAATTTGTCTGGGGTCATTTACTTCTGGAAGGGGTGGAAATGATTTATATAATTTTTTGAGAGTATAGAGCGCATGTTTGGAGTAACGGATTTATTTGAATGTAAATACAAATTGAGATTTGCAAAACTGTAGTTGATTGTTAATTCGTGAAAGTAAAGTCACACTGAAGATCATTCTTTGCAGTTGTTACATGATGAAGTATTGCTGGAAGAAGATTAATTGATTAATTTTTAATTGCGAATTTCAGTTGGTATTTTTGGTACGACTTACATCAGGGAAAGTATTGAAGAAGCATTTGGACATGTGGTAAGCCAGGTCGCATTGATCTCCGTCCGCATTTATCTCTGAAATGCAAAAGGAAAATTAATTTCATTTCTCTGGACTCGTTTAAATATTTTTACGCAGCAATTTGATGATTCGGAAGTGAAAAATGCTCATTCTTTAGTTCTTAATTATCTAGGGGCGATAATTTTCTTACTGATATCCTTGCAAGTCACTCCAAGCTGTTTCGCCATGTCCTTCATATCTGGTGGAGCAACCTTGACCAATTGCTCGAAGTTCAGCCCCTTCTTCGAGATCTGAAAGACAAATTTGGTGATTTATTCTGAAAATCATTCTTGGGGGAATTAATTATCTAATTCCGTCAATCACCAGCCCGAATTGCGCAAATAGGCACTTCAGGTAACACTTCAAGTTGTCGTCCTCAGCGAAGTCACCCTTTCCGGCCCGTTCAATGAGATCTGAGAGAAAAATTCAAGCCCCTATTGTACTCGAATACGATGATTGCACGTGGATATATTAAACCATTTTTTTGAAAATCTATTTACCAACAGTGGTACCCGTCTCTTCAATGCACACCTTGCGAATATCTCCGGCAACTTCTTGAAATTCTTTCGGAATTGGCTGAAGAGAATAATATATTTTCGCGTTATTTTGTTATTGAATTCATCGATGAAGTCAATAATTCATTTATTTTTTTTTTCTCTCTGTAAAAAAAATGGGAAAAGCTAGCGCATTCACTAGAAATTTTTATTGAATCTCTATTTATTTTATCTTCCAATTTAAAAAGCCAATTAGTTCTTCATGGACTTGACAAATTAAAAATTTACATCGAGAAATTTCTGCAGAAAATATTTCAATAGAATAAATTTTATAGAATGATCAAATTCTATTGATTTTTATTTTTGTAGAACACGGAAATTTTTTAAAAAACTAATAGTATTTGCTTTTGCTTTTCAATCAAATTTTGTTCTGCGCTCTTCCAAATGAAATTTAAAATTCTCATAGATTGTATTACCCACCCCAGCAGAAATGTAGCCCATCAGGCACAACAAGACGACAGCACTCAGCATATACTTGACCATTTTGATTAAATTGACAAACAAGTAGTGAATACTTCAACTGTCAGAGACAAACTGACACACTGCGATCGATCCCAGTATTTTATACCCAAAGCATCATAATTGATTCATGGAAATCGCGAGAATTCAGAGAATCAACATTCGATGTTATTGATATTACGAGCTAATTCGAGAAATACAACTTGGACAAAAAAACTAATTATCAAGGTGACGCGGGTCACATTTTTTCTCCAACTCCAGACGCACTTTTCCAACTCTTCCGAGCTGCTATTATCCTCCACTACAATTAACATTCAATATTTTTCCAATTATCGATAGTGTCCAGGGGGAATTATCATAGGTAACTATCATGTATGACACTCAATATTTTTTTTATTAAAGTCAATAGTAATATTCCATCAAACGTACAGGTTTCATCGAAAAAATGTTTACGTGATTGTTACTTTTTGATATCAATAGTAGATACATTAGTTGAGTATTCGGCGAGTTACTTCGTAATTGTGCTTCATTAATGATCACATTGAAGATGATTACACGGTTTTTTCGAGTTTTTTTGGCAGTTAGAATAAATAGTAAGTCTGAAAAAATGAGGATTGAATTATTAATCAAAATGTAAAGCAGATCCATTGAAAAGAAAATGATTTTTAATATTTTTTACTCACCCTTGGGGATAGTTTTGCATAACACATGTTGAAGGTGTATGCATACTGACAGTTGTCTCCATTAGCTGAGGAATGAGAAGTCATGATGATTAGTAACGTGAGTTAGCAGAGGAATTGGTGAAAAAATGGGCAACTGAAGAGGAAATAATAAAAAACAATAAATACCCAAGTATTTACCGATCTCCTTGCACTCTCTGATTGCGGTTTGCACTTCAGCTCTGTAGGCTGGTATTCTCTGGAAGAATGTCAGCATTCCGTTGAGACTAAGCTCTCGTTTATCATCGACTAGGCCAAATTGTTCCCAGAGGCAGTACATGTAACACTGAAAATATTGTTAATTCTTCTTAATAAATGAGACACAAAACTAAATTTAATTGAAGGGCGGGTATTTACTGTGATGAAAGTTATTTAGTTATTTATTATTTAGTCGAAAAACAAAAGTATTCGGGTTTTAAGGGGGAGCACGCAAAAATATCATAAATTGAAAATTCATCATTTTTAATTCTCTATTAATTAATTGAAATAAGTGATTACCTTTAAGGGTGTTGAGTCCGGCCACTGTCCACTCCTGACAGCTTCAATGTCAGCTGTGAATCATTATTCTTGCATTTATTAATTTTGATTAATGTAGAACTATCAATTAGCAGAAACAAGTGATGGGGTGTTGCGATAAAAAATTGTAGAAAATACCAGGAAGATATGATAATGCAATGATTACCTGTAGCCACGCCTGTTTGCGTTTGACATGCATTGACAACACTTGCTGCCAGTGCAATCATCTCATCTGAGACGAAATCGGGGCGTCCAACCGGCTGAATTAAAAACGAGAATTATTATGCAAAATATACTAGCGAATTTTGACATCTTTATTCGTCCTCTTCTCATTCAGAGATGAAGAAAAAATATAATGAAATGTCCTTCGTAATTAGTGAAAATTAATTTCAATGTCGATTGAACGTAATAGTTTTGTTATAAATATGAAAATACCTCGGAAGATTTTTCTTATAGTCAATTAATTTTCCACTCAAATCACAAAATAGCAAGAAGAAATCAAGTTTTATTCAACTACTTGATAATTTCGCATTTATCTCGAAAAGTAATTGTTTCAGAAGAAAAAGTCAAAATACTTTTTTGTAGTTGATGGAATTTCCCACAAGAATGTTCTTGTAACATTTTCCCCTACAATCACTCGTTGAGATATTTCCACAATTAACAAGTGGGAAAAAATTCATCTGTCCTTTTTCATCACAAATCATTCATAAACATTCAATTTCCGGTTTATCACTCACCCCAGATAGTCCAATTGACACCTGAAGAAGCAGACACAGTATCCCAACGAACTTCTTCATCTCAAAGTAAATCCAAAATATTTAATTGACGAAAAAAATTCCACCTCTTGAGCGCAGAAAAACAAAAATACTCCAGCAATCCTATCGAGTACAAATCCCCCGCAAAACTGCTGTCAATTCGATGAAGCGAGTAGTCTAGGGTGTCAATGATCCGGGTTGATTGTCCCTTATTTTCAATTCATGATGGCCTATATAATATTCATTGAACAATTACTAATGCCTGTGGTACACGGGTACCTATGCATCAAATGGATTAAATTTTCTGGAGGTACTTGTTACCAGAGGGATATGAGAGGGGGAATTGATGTACGAATTATTCTATCTCTCGCGTTTACATGCATTTGGGGTCTCGGATGGTAACTGGATGGTCCAGACGATACGCCCTGGAGATCCAGGCATGCGCGAAAAAAATCGATTCATTAATTACACTGTTCGAAAAAAATAGAAATTTCATTGACAATTGAATTTTTAATTTCAGGAGAGCGACATTAAAGTCGATTTAGGGTAAAATCGTGAATTATATTTCAATTAATTCACCTGAATTTTTCTGAGTTCTATCAATTTTCACGGAATAATTGAGCTGAAATTCACAGAAATTTGGAATTTTTAATGAAAAAACTGTTTAAAGTTTCAGCCAAAAATTATTAACGGCATATCTCCCCCACAGGATATTTTTTTTCCATTCTCCAACTAATTCTCTTGATTTTTTGCATTCATAAATAATCAACAGTTTATTGAATTCATTTTTACACTCTTTGAATTATGTAAATCAACATTTACTTTACAATTCTCTGTTCTAGTAAATAAATATCTTATGCAAAGTATTTTGATATCTGTCGGCTAAATGATAAATAAATGACTTCGTCATGCCTCTGAACTCAGAGAAATTAATACAACAGGTGAATTAGAGTTACAGATAAATTATTCCTTTCTTTGGTTTGAATGATGTTCTGTGCGTGATTAACATACGCACTGTAGTTAATTATTCAAAGCAATGGATGTTGCGTTATGGAATCGTGAACGTCTTGGTTAACTGGTTTTCTGATTATTTTTTTTCTTAAAGATCACGGATGTAACGATTGTTTAGCACAGCTGATGAATTCTAACAATTTACGATAGTTCGAGAGGGTTGGGAGATCCATCAAAATGCATCCTTGATATTTTGGAACTGCCGGACTGCCAGGTCGACGGGAAGATCGAAGTGAATTGTTGTTAGACGATCGAGTGCATGAAATGCATCTTGAAATCCTAGAACATGACGTAAAATTAACAATATTAATAATTCACTAGTGAAGTGGTAGTTTTTTTTAAACATCGACTAATATTAGTAGCAATAAATTGAATAAGAAATGCGTTGACATGTGAATAATTTCAGAATTATTGAAATTAATTAATCAGTTTCTGATTAAATTTGTTGAAATCTGGAAGTGTGACTTCACTCAGTTATATTTTAATAATTAACTATTTTTATTTAATGATGACCTTTACCTGTTTTCACAACATAACTCCAAGACATGTAGTGGTTCTCCAATAAATACTGACACTGAAGGATAAGCCGCAGCCAGGGAACCAGTTTTTTAGCACTAGAAAAAAATCACAAAATTCGATAATTGCTTAATTTATTCCATTGGACTGTAGTATGATATTATTTTATTCAAGAAAATGGTGAGATACTTCAATTTGATGAAAATTGAAGTGACGATTAGCTCATAATTCTTCAATTTTTGATTATGAATCATTAAAAAATTCTATTTGATGTTTTTGATTTAAATAATTCTAAAAATTTGAACAAAGTCGATGAATTTTCAGGTTTTTATTGAAAACTGGCAACAAATAATCCAATCTTTTGTGGGAACAGTGAATATTTACGTAAAATTGTTCATGAAACACAAACTTTGTTGAAAATTGACGGCTGATGGCCTTGAAGAGTGGATTTTTTTCTTTCTACATGAAAATTGAGTTTAATGTAAAAAATATCGAGTCAGTTCTCATTTTTTCCGATAAATTTACTAAAATATTAATTGTTCTGAGGTATTTAACATAACTTTTCAATAAAAATCCGAAAATTCTTGTCCTTCACCTCAAATTTCAATTAAAAATCTCCAAAACATTACAATCACGTATTCTTCTCCCAAAAAAACTCACTTCAAAGCTGCACAGATGAAAGCCTTGAAGTGCGAATTATAACTCCGTTTATACTGCGAATGGCTAGCCACGATATTCCCCACAGTGGTAAGGAGACTCTGCTTCGGTGAGACAGTTCTCTCGTTGACCAGAGCAAGGTTGAAGCTCTGCGACAGTTTCTGAGCAGGACTGGAGTTGTACCTGTGTCCATTCTTGAACTCGTAGTACTTGATGATGAGCTCCCAGGGGTGCATCTGATCGACAGTGAGGCTTCTCCTCTGTGGAAAGCAACCCACGAAGGGTACGACACTGTTGGAACGAACATCCGAGCTCAGTCCATGTGCCATCAGGTCTCTGATGCACACAGCCAGGTGTTTTCTCACTGCGGACGTCATTTTGGCGTTCGTGTGCTGCCTCGGGGACTCGGAATCGGACGCGTAGAGGTCGATGTCATCGTCGTCATCGTTGTCGTGTGGGTCTGAGTGACTCTCCTCGCTCTCAGCCGCAATCTCCAGGACATGTTCAATGGCGATGTCCAGACGAGTCCTCAAGTCTCTCCAGGTGGTTTTACTGTCCTTTTTCCCTCGAGTTCTCTCACTGCTGCAGCCTAGTTGGGACATCAAGTAGATGTGGAGAAGAGTTATGACTTTTCGCACTGTGTTCAGGGTTTTTGTGTGACTGTCGTCATTTCTGTCCATCAGGGGAATCTGGCGTTTGGATTTTTGCGAGGGCTTTAGTCCTGTTGTGTGGACGGGACAAGCGCAGGTGCAGGCTAGACTCTCCGGGCTCACCTCACCCTGGAGGTAGTGGATGAAACGTTCTAGGTCTGCTACTTGCGTCTTCAGCTGGTTCACCAGCTGTTCTTTCATTTTTAGGGGGCTGACTATTTCGTTTATCGCGTGGTCCACCTGCCAGCGGAGGTCGTCCAGGGGGAGCTTGCACAGGTCGTCTACTTCGAAGTTTAGTTTTTCTTTCAAGTGGTCTGTGATGGGGACAAATTGATTTGAAACGTGTAAAACATGGTTGATAAATTCAATTAATTTATTCGTTGAGAGTAACTTCAAGAGAAAATGTCAAGACTTTTTTTTATAAGTTATTTGACTTTTAAAAAAAACTGTTCGAGGAAATAATTTATGATTTGAAAATTTATGGGAAGATACGTTTTGACAAATAAAATTAAATATTCTTGTTTAATATGAAATTATCTTGTTAAGAGTTTAGTTCTCCACGAAAATTTCTAGACAATTAATCTCAAATTCTTCAACTCACTGATTATCATGTTTTGACGTTCTAAAATCACACTTTGTGGCAAGTCCTGGCCGTCAGTTTCATACGCGTACTTCTCAAGGTCCTCTAGTTGAACCTTCAACTGCTCGATCAATTCTCGTTGCTTGGACTTTTGCAGGGCTATCTTGGACTCCACTTCTTCATCGTAACCACTGCATCCATTCTGAAAAATAAATGAAATATTCAGTGAAGTGGTGGTTAGTTGGTCCCTCTGGGCTTAATAAATTGGGATTGAGCTCATCCTTTACATTTTCACACAGAGAAATCGACGAAGAAGAGGATCTATTCCTCAATGCAACTGTATTAGGAACATCTGGGATTCCCCTGAATGCAAATTCCTCGAGCTCCTTCAGGAGTTTTTCCTTCTCATCTGTGGGCGCATCCACAATTTGTCGCAGGCGAAATTGCACCTGAACATTGTGTAAACAATTAATCGTCCGATTTTTTCATAGAATCATCACAATTCTTGCAAATAATGGGAGTTAATTTATTGTTAAAATATTCTACCTGTGCAAAATGCGTAGTTAATGCTATTAGCGAAGAGTTGAGCATTTCCTGTTCCTCCTCGAGCAACTTAAGCCTGTCCATATTGTAAGAAATACTGCCAAATTCACCAGATGTTAGTACCCCATCCTCTACATTAGTCCCTCATACTCATGCATCAATAGGGGCGAGTGGGGCAAAATGGGCACTTGATTTTTTTGGAATGCTAATGACTTGTTAAATTTCTGATGAAATGAGATAATTTTTTTTTATCGCTTTCAGGAGAAAATTGATATTTCAAGGATATTTTTTTGATAATTTTTGGGAAAGGGACACGGAATTTAATATAAAAGGAAAAGAATAATGAAATGTTTAGATTTCTCTGGCAATTCAATGAAACTCCAAATTTTTGAGCAGGAAAAATTGAACATTTAGAATTAAATGACGCGGAATTTTCAATTAAATTGAGAATTCAACGAAATATTTATCTGAATTTTCAGAAATTCAGTTTCCATTGATTTTTTCATAAAATGTCAAATTTCCAATGAAGAAATTTCTTAAATTTTCAATCAAACTATAATGTAATACAAATTTCCAAAAAGTGTACTGGAAATTTCAGTACATTTTAAAGTAATTAGTGAAAAATTGGAATTTCATGGACAGTTGACTGCTAAATTTCAGGCGAGTGACATTGATTTCGATTTAGAGGACAAAAAAAATAAAACTTGAAATATTGAGCAGCAAGAAGACGAGAATTTCCGTATTTACTCGAAATTTCATTCAAAACATGAACATTCAGTATCAAATTACACTGAATTTTCAATTAAATTTTCCATACAATTTTGAATTTTCAATGACGAAATTCCTTGAAATTCCAGTGACACGAAACTTTGAAAAAAAATTCCCATTTTGCCTCAGCTTCCCCCGCCCTGCGCTACCCGTAACCCACCTTTCCATATTGTCAGAACACTTGTAGTCATCAGTGAAGTCACTGTCCCCATCATTGGCTCCAACTGGAGCCCATCTCTCCCCGGATGGTCTCTCATTTTCATCAGACGTGTCGAACTCGTCGCTCTTGCCGTAGTCTTCGTCTTGCGTTGCCTAAAAATCATCAACAAACCTCGAAAGCCCAAATCTCCAACAAGAAACTCAATTCATTTCTCCACTGGAGTCAAAAAATCGTCCCCACAAAATCAAAACAAAAATTGATCGAAGAAAATATTCGACTCCTCATTGTTTACATCCATTAATTTACTCGAATTAAATGATTATTACCATGATTGTCCTTAGGTTATGTCCCACATCAGCTCCCAGATCAGGTCCTTCACCTTCTCCTCCCAACAGTCGTCAAATTCCCTTCAACCCCACTAAATCCTGATGCCCCATGACGATCTGACGTCAGAGTTATGTCTCCTAGGAACACCAGCAAATTCTAATGAACTACCTGATCCCCGAGAATAAAATATCGTATCACAGCTGGTGCAAGACACCTGACATCAATAATAAAACTGGCGCCACTGTCGAGGGGCTCGAGGTAGAGGGGAAATAAACACGAGCTGGAGAAGGTGGTGCTAGTTGTCCCTTGATTCTTCAGAGCTGTAAACGCCATTATGGCGATAATTACACAACGCTGTGTTTATTAGTGTTTTTTTCGGGATCAGTGGCTGTTGTCGCGATTCAAGTCTAAAGATTCCCTCGAGATTGTAGTTTTTGAGAGGCCGTTTAACCTCTGGGCGAGTGGGGGACGCGGTGGAGGGACAATTTCCCTGGACTTGTCCTTGTTTTAATTAGAAGGATTTATCATGGAAAATCAGATATGCCTGAAGTGGAACAGTTTTTTGAACAATATTGCCACGAGCTTCGAGAGCCTCTGGGAGGAGGAGGGACTCGTTGATGTTACCCTGGCTAGTGATGGACAGTGCTTGACTGCTCACAAGGTTATTTTGTCAGCTAGCAGTCCTTTTTTTAAGAAAGTGTTCCAGGTAAGTGATCTTTTTGAATTATTGATTTTGGTATTTAGTGGGGAATGCGGTTTTATTGTTGAATTATTGGGGCAGGTGCAGGTCTTGGGGGGGGGTCGTGGGATTGGAGGGAGATGGTGGTTTTTTAGTGTTTTTTTTAACTCTTGTTATTCTGCATAGAAAAGGCATTTATGAAAATTTTTCTATTTTTTTTTTGGATTCCAAGATATTTATCGAAAACTCGTGGAAGAATTTCATTTTGGATGTGTTTACATTCTGAGTTTATCCAGTAATTGAATCGTTCAATTGGTGATTAATTCGATTTTCATGAATTAATTGTTTTGCTACTTTTTTGATTATTTATATATCATCAAAATTTTCTTACGGGAATTTTCTATCCTCTTTGGATTTCAAGATATTCATAAAAAACTCAGCAAACAATTCTCTTCATTCTGGAATTACTTCCAATCTCATTAACTTATTATTTAATTTATTAATTGAATGAGTGGATTTAAAAGGATTATCATTCACTCAATCAATTAATGAATTTGATCGATTACTAAATTAATTGAATTTATCAATTTTTGCAGACAAATCCATGTCAACACCCAGTAATCATTCTCCAGGATGTCCACTTCACAGAGCTCGAGGCTCTCCTCATATTCATTTACAAAGGTGAAGTGAACATCGAGGAGAAAAAACTCTCAGCACTGCTGAAAGCAGCTGAGACCCTCCAGATCCGTGGCCTCTCCGGTAATGATTCATTCGCCAAGGATGCATGCACGAAGCTCTCGGATCTGGGGCCTCCCGTTTTGGAGAAGGTGGTCCAGAGTGTCAGCGAGGAAGCCCCCAAGAGGAAGAGAAAGAAGGTGGACAAGGGGAATGACAGTTCCATCCTCGAGACTGCTCTGACACCGAGGAGGCCTAGATCAGTCAGCATAAGTGAGACCTCCAGCAGTGAAAAGAGTAACAAGGATATGGAGATGGATCATCTCTCTGCCAATCCTGTTTACGATCCTCTTGAGATGAAGGTAATTTTTCGCAACTATTAATCTATTTTAAACTTCGATATCTCGAGATTGGCAGAGTGAATTTTAGAAACTTCGTTTCCATTTTGAAGTTATTTTTTCGGGCTTTAAAATGAGTCCTGACTCACTCAAATCTCACCATCTATTTCTAAGATATTGACGAACGAAAGGAGTCCCTTTAATCTCCTATGCAGAAGAAACCAGGATTTATCAATATTTCTTTCTCCCAGATAGAACCATTCGAAGTTACCCTGGAAGAGCTAGAAAAGGCAGATACTGAAGACGTTGGTCACGACAGAGTAGACCCAGCGAGTCCAAACGGCGCCCAAGGTGTGTAGATTTCCCCAAAATGCACGAAAACCCCTAAAAATCCCCAACATTTTCATCCCTGAGCTTGCAGCATTCCCTCAGTTGCCTGAAACGCACCCCAAAAACTATCAAACTCCCCCTAGTTCTAGAGTCTAGACTAAACGTTTAATCAATAAATTTAAAAAAATCAATTAGTGCCTGCGAAGTTGATAATCGCGTGACTGAGTTTGCTTGTATTGAGTTTTCGTCTGTGTTCTTCCCCAAAAGCACAAAAAAAACAAACAAAATTTACACGTGAATACAAAGAGAACAGAAAAATAGAAAACATGATGTGTGTGGCAGGGAATGTTAGAGATCCAATGGAAGAGATTTCTGGTTCGCTGTCAAGCCCCTCAGGACTTGCGGAGGCAAAAGCTGTACTTTATCCTTACCAACAATTACCATATGCCGATTTACTACCGAGTCCTGAGATCATTGGATCGTGGGCATCATCGAGACCTATGGATCATCTGGCTTGTGATATCATGAAGTTACTTTTCACTTCTGAAGAGAGGATAATGTGTAATGTCAATGGAAAAATGGGAAAACGACAGTTTGATAGCAATAAAATAAGGCTCATCAGGGAAGTTTTACTGCACTTCAGTGGAATGTCACCAAATAGTGTGGACTGGGAGGAGGCGTGGAAGAATTGTGTTACAAAAATTGATACTAGTAATAGGGGATTGAAGAGATATCTCTGTCAGAGGAGGGCTATTTACAGTCAATGACTAGGGAGGTTTAAGTCAGGGGGCAAACGAAAACTCCGCCACTGACTTGAGACTGTTTTTTATCGAGGGTATCCTGGTGGAATGTAATTTATTACATTTTTTGGGTGTTTTCATACACGAAAAAATGGCATTTCAATGTTGAACAATTGTTAATGAAAGTTTTAGATATTCAGAAGGGTATTTCTTTTAAAACCAAAGTGTTAGCAGTGATTTTATTCAGTTACTGAGGATTTTTAGGTGGAATATACAGAATTACACTTTTAGGATTTTTTAAAATACAAAAGCGACAAATTTTAATTGATTGGATTGGATTCGTCAATTTTAATTTAATTATAGTGCATCTGAAATCACTGTTTTTGGATTCAAAAAACGTTGGAAAAATGTAGTGATGTGAGGAGAAATTCCATTCCACGTGGATATTCTCCAGAAAAATTCCAAAGTTACACCAATAGTCGATAAAATTCTCAACTCTTCAAAATTATTCCCTCCAAAAGATTGTTTTACCATTCATTAATTAATTAAAAAAATCATTCCAGCATTTTCTGTAATATGAGATTCAGCTTTAAAACCTTAGAACGTCAAGAAAACACGGCTGAAAAAATCGCACGGGTAGCGTTCATTGTGAAGATTTATCGAGCGCATTAGGGAGCTTACAGTTATGTCTGTAATCAGGTGATTAAGGATACTTAATTTGAATGTGAGATTTATTGGATAAATATTATGTTAATGAATGCTTATAGAGTGAGCTAGGGTTAATCGATAAGTTGTGTAAGATAATGAGCAGAAACAGCTGCATAAGAAGTCTAGATGATAGATGTGATTCTGTGATTGGATGGAATCGAGTCAAAGATTTTGTTAATTAATTAATATTTAATTGACAAAATATTATTCATGATCTAATGCATTTTGCTCAAGTAGATAATTTTTGTTCTTGTTTCATTCATTCACTCATCGATAAGTAACCATTTATTTATTCATATAGATTACTTCATTTTCATTCAATTACAGAATCGAAGTAAAATAATTCGAGTGCTCCTCGATTATTAATGTGAATAAACTCCGAGAATTTTTCAGAATAATCCAGATCTACCTAAAAATCTGTATCAGGAAATGACGCATAAATACAAGAAACGAAAAAAAAAATACATGCATATTTTACATTTATGAAATAAATTCAGTTTATTGAGCCCTCCAGCATTATTCACCTGTCGATTTAAAAAATATTTGCAGGCACATCGTCTATGCCATCCGTGACAGTGATTCCAGAGGCCTCTGAAAATCATGCGAGATTCAGTAAAAGATACACTAATGATCAGGAAATCACTCAAGGCACGAGGATGATTTCAGAAAATGTAGAAACAATTACAGTGGATTGTGAGGGCCAGGGAGATTGCAATCCTGGGAGATCTCGTACAAGGGCTTTTTCATCTTTTCCAATGCCGGAGAATTCTGATTATGCTGATAATTCACAGGCGGGCAAGGGCAATGCTGGGTATCCACCTTTTCCATGCCCTTTCTGCGATAGAGCGTACACTTCTTGGGGATTCAGGAGGAGGCACATCAAAGCTGTTCATACTAGCTCACCGAAACTCAATTGTAAATGGTGCGCAGAGGTAAAATGTACAATTTTGAAGGCTGCGGAATGGAGTGTTTATTATTTAACGAATTGAGTCTTTGGTTTTAAGAGCTTTTTTTCAGAATTTTTTCGATTTGGAATAATTTTTTTTGGGAGTAGTTTGAGGCAAAAAAGTGAAAGGGTATTTTACATTGGAAATTTGATGAGAATGAGTGAATAAAATGCAGATGAAGTGACTTATTATCACATTAAAAAAACGATTCAAGTTTTATTCAGTTCGAAATTATTTCCATAATGGTTCTACTCAAAAAATCTTTCAACATTTTCAAATTACTCATTATCGAGATGAAGAGCAAAATCAAGATCGATTAACCATTGCAAGGAAACCCTTACTTTTTTCAAATTCGTTAACAAAATAACAAAATAAGTTCCATAACGATTGATTTTAGTCCCAAATTTTAAAAGTAAAAACTTGTATTCTAAATCTAATTGTCTAAAAAAAAAGCTCCACAACTTTTTCTCTAAAGGCCCTCATTATTAACACAAAGATAAAAAAAATCTACTGAAAATATTCTCCCCAATGCCATTAGATTTTGCCAACTCACGCAGCTTGGAAAACACACGTCATATCCTGTCACAATTTATCAGCAGTAGATGCCCACAATGGTCTCCTGATCCTGGAGGAGGCTCACATGGTCCTCCAAATAGCCCACCCCACGAAGCTCGATACATTGGTCAATATAATAAAGCAGAGCTCCCAACAGACGAGTCGTCAGCCCCCGGACTGATCAAAACCATTAAAAAAAGGAAAATTTGATATTCGAAAATACACTGGAGAAGATATCCAGAGTAATTCGTTTAATTTTACTGTGATTCTTACATGTATCCTTACGATCTATGATTTTTACAACAGAAGTATTCTATGGCCAGTAGATCAGTACAATTATCATCGTTCAGTTAATTATCAATCAGAGTCTTTTATACTCGTAATATATTTTACACCTAGTTGAGTTTTGCAGGTTCTATGGACATTCTAACTATTTATGCATTAAATTAAAATTATTCATATTTATTTAACAACTGTAGGGAGTGGAATTATCAATTATTCGTAATTCCTGGAAGAATAATATGTCTGAAATAAAGTTATTTTTATAAATTTCCTAAACAATTGATTTTTGCATTTCTTACTTCATCGGTTAAATATTTCGTCGAATAATGTCTAGTTATTCGGCATTTGATATTCACATTTTTTACTTATTTTTTATCATAATCTAAAAATAATTCATGCAATTTTTTTTTAATTTTCGTTTTTTATTCATTATTCTAATCCCAACGATTTTCATTATAACCAATGACTGAAAAATCGTTATTTGTTGAGTTTTCATCGCTTATAAGTTCAAAAATCCTTGCAGTACCCCTCCACAATAATGCCAGGTGCAATTTCAACGCGAGATAGTCCGTCAGGTCCAATGACTGTCGTTGGTGCGTCGATTCTCTGAGGTTTTTTACCTGATTCCATGCCGGAGGCACCCTCCGCGGCCTTATCTTCTGGCTGGTCACCTCCCCAGGCACCCTCGCGCCCGTATTTCTCAGACATTCTGACCATCTCGTTGGGACTCCACTCTGGGGACTCGACATTACTCCCACTGCGGTAAACCGTCACTGCGTCTGGATCAGTGCTGGCTTTATAGCTAAATTCATTTTCACGTACTTGTTTTGATGGCTTTGGTAGGGAGGGTGGGTCGTATGATGGCGGTGGTGGTCGGTAGCTGTCGTATATTGGGGTACGCTTCATCGATTCACGTTGATGAGGAGTTTTTCGAAGCATTGCCTTGAAAAAAACAGTAGGATGAGAGGATTCTTGAGGGAATTAAGGTGAAAAATAAATTGATAAAACGAGATCAATCCACTTAATTCGAGAAAATTTTTGTAAGAATTTTTTTAACTTCCCGGGAGAAGTATTGGAATCATTTTGAAAATCAAAAATCGATTTTCCATCATATTTTCACGTTTTGAGGCGCGTCACTGATTTAACTTTATTATGAAATTTTTTACCGACGTTTCGAGTGCTAAATGCAAGGCAATGAATCTTACAACAATTTATTCAATCTAATTACAAAATTGAAACCATTAATATTCTGTCCTTGACAGCCTTAGAATAAAGTTAAAATTTTTTTGCACATTGTTGTATTTAATTAAGTAATAATTAAGGATTAATTGCAAGGGGCGTATTTATTGACAGTTCTTCAGAATCAATCATGGAACAAAAATGAATCACATGAAGATGAAACACATGAAGTTATTCCCTAACGTTAGAGGCAGACCATCAACTTTCTGTTATTTTATAAAAGAGAATAGACTAAACCATTTGCCGCATAATGGCCCTAGGAATGTGTTTTTGAAGAATTCAAATCAGTTATTCAATGGAATAATGATCATACCTGGAAGTTAAAAGGAGGCTCCTCGTCAAAATCATTATTGTTGCTATTTCTACGTCCAATGGACTTCAATTCATTAATTGGATTCGCCCTGAAAACCAGATTATCATGAATAAAGTGCTACCAATGTCTTCTGGAATTATTAAGAATGAGAAATTGACAATTACGTACGAGTAATAATTACCTATTAGTACCAGCCATATTTCGATTTCTATCGAAATCTAGCTCATTAGCACTTCCCCTCCGACTAGTCCCCTCGTGGTCCCCCCAATTTCTATTCTGCATCTGTGGAATCGGTGGTGGTGGATTCTTCTTCTTGGACCTCACCGAGTCATTGTTATTTTTATTATAATTATTCTGAAATTAAATCAAAATTTATCGTAATTCCAATAAATTCAGAGATAAAATTAGTATAAGCTACATTGTTTGAAGACAATTGGAATTTTAGGAAGAATTGAGTAATAATTTTCACGAGAGTGACATTGAATTCTATTTAGAGGAAACAAATTATGAAATGTCACACTTCCTCAAAAATTCTGTTGAACTTCTATTGAGACATTTTCTATACGAATTCGTCAACATGACTTTTCTAAGTCTTTTACACTCTATTTTTCTTCGCTTTTCATTGAAGAAACAAATTAAAAACTTTGGAAAATATTATAGTAGAATAAGTTGTATAGAAAAACCAACAGAATTTTCTATGTAATTTCTCAGGTTTTTCTATAATTTTTTTGTATTTCACGTAATTGAAACTGAATATTCATGTTTAGATATCAAATCCAAGAATATATTTACCTCAATGTTCTTATATCTATCAATATTCCTGGAGTAATTGAATTGAAACTTACTTTCCATTGATTTTTTCAAAAAATGTTGAATTTTGAAAACGAAATTCCTTGATCATATCAATGGAACGACAATGCAATAAAAATTTCCAAATGTACCAGAAATTTGTATCCAAAAATTATTACCAGAGTAATTAAAATCAGAATACATGACACGTACTGAGCGAGAAAGGTAGCTTCCAGCAGTTGGTCCTGTGGGTCCCATGAAATTCCCCCTACTCACAGTAGGATTGACCTTGGGTGGCGCCACCTCAGGCGGCAGTTGCACCGGTACCCTGGGATCCCTGGAATAAGGAGTATTGATGATGCTCTGTCCACTGTTGACCGGACCCCTAGGTGATCTGTGCGGGGAGTTGGTGGTCTGCACCTCGACATCCCTCTTACTAGCACTCGTGAACCAGGGGACAGTCTGTCTCCTGAGGGGTGCGTCCCAGTTCTCGTGCATGTCCTCATCGGACAGCGAGGAGCAGGGGGAATTGCCCCGAGGCCTTCTGGAGGTCGAGGGCTCGTTCATGTAGGTTGTGTCGAACATGGGGAACTCCTGGCTGAGGTCAAAGGGTAGTTTATGAACCTGCGGCATTCGCTTCTCCAGGAAGGAATCGACAGTCACATTGGGATCGATTCGGCCTGAGGGAACTTTCAGGTTCGATTTATGCATCGCAGAGTTCAGTGCCTGGTTGAACAGGTGCACCTGCTGGGAGAGTTGCACCAGGTCTTGGTAGCGAACAGCTCTGTACCTCAGGAGAACCTGAGGGCATGCAAAATTATTATTATTTTTGCACTCAGAAAAATCGACGTGATATTGTTGCGTATTTGCTCTTTTCCTCTCTCAACTAAATTTATGTCCAATCGTCTCTTTCATTTTTCGTCACTCTTTTACCTCTGTTCCTAGTCCGCGGACATGCCCCTTCTTTTTGCATCGCTTATTCATTATTCTTTTCGCTCATTTTATTTAATAAACTCATTTTTTATTTAAACGGTGAGTTATTTAACAATAAACTCGGCTTCGATGAAATAATATATAGAAAAAAAATGGGGTGTTCTATCTATTTGAAAATTTACCGTCAAAATTTTTCTCTTGTCATTTATGCTACATCAGATTTTTAATTTTTTTTCTGACCGAACAATTGCGCAGTCAGTAAAAAATATCAATCAGCGATGTGGAATTTACATGTAAAATAAGGGTAAATTGACCGATCAGTTTTTTTCGTTGCGTTCCTACCTGGAAGACACTCTTAGTCCTCCATTTTCTGAAGTAGTACGCCATGAAGTCTTTGGTGTCCACGTCGAAGTCCCCCTTCAGTAAGGGTCCGGTCCCCTTTCGTGTTTGGTGACCTCGAAATCGCGCCTGGATTTTCGTGGCCGCTTCGTCCTGTGACATGTGCGAGATGCTCTGTTTCTTCTGGAGTTTCGCCTTCTCGTTTCCCTTCTTCTTGTTGGCCACTCGGTTCGCTTTCTTTCTGGCGAGGAAGGACCTCAGCATCGCCTGGATCTTTATGATCTTACGGACTTGGATCTCGTAGAGACGCGCTAGGTACTCTTCGTTGTAGTATTTCAGGAAGACCTTTGTTTTACCCACCACCCAGCCTTCCATTTTCAGGCGCACCAGCAGCAGGCGACAGTTGTCTCGGGTTATCTCCACGTTTTCGTCGAAGTCGAAGGCTAGGAACTGATATCTGGAATATGAGGGGGTGGATATTTAATCGACCGATCAATTTTATGTCTAATTTTTATTCGATAGATACACTGTTGGGAAAATTGAAATTTCGGGGACAGTTGACTTCGATTTTAGCAGCAGGAAGACGGGAATTTCCAAACTTATCTGAATGTTCAATAGGAATATGAATATTCAGGAATAAATTACGATGAACGTTCAATTAATTGGAAATTCATGGCTGAATTTATCTGAATTTCCCTGATTTCTATTCATTTTCAGGGAATAATAAATGAAATTCGTAGTTTTCTTTGATTTTTCCATTAAATTTTCAATTGTCAGTCAATTCCCTGGAATTTCAGTGTAATTATAATGTGGATTTGAATTCTCATTGTTGTGATTCAATTTCAAATAAAATTGTTCATGGAATTTCTCATTCATCTTGCAAATTCAGGGGAAAGTCCCTGAATAAAAATATTCTATGGATTTACGCGGAAAAATAATGAAATTTCAGATTTTACTGAAAATTCAATGTCATTCAAAAATCAATAGAAATATATTGGCACTTTCCATTAATTTTCTCATGAATTTTCAAATCTGAAAAAATTTTCGAAACGATTTTTGAAAAATTTTCAAAAAGTTTATCCGCAACGTCAATAAAAAATTTCCAAAGGCGTAATTTTTCGTTCGATTGCGGTAGTCAAGCCTGAATTTCATTCGTCTCATGACACTCTTTGTTCGAAATTCTGCCGAATAGATAATCCGGCTTGTTAACAACTTATTTATACCTTCGAAGAAACTCTTGGAATGGCACTCGGTGCGGATAGCCTTTCTGTCGAGCTTTGGCAGTGTCCAGTAAAGCAAGTGCTCTGATCTGTTGCCTCACTATTTCTCGGTGGAATCCACGGGGTTTTGCTTCTAGGTCCGCTCTGATGCACCTCACGAAGTGCGTTCCTCCACTTCCTCCACCGATTGAGAGGTTCTTGAGGATCTCCAAGCTTGTGGATTTGAATATTGCCGCACACGTTCGCATTTTTCGGGTTTGGGAGAATTGTCCTCTTGATGCTGTATTGAATCTCTGAGTTTTGAAGAAGAGAACGGATGTCAATTAACATTTTTCGCTTGAAAATCAAATTAATTAATTCATTCATTCAGGATTAACTCCATTAATCAATCAATTCCAAAAAAATCTTTTTTATAGTTTCATTTTAAATAAAACATGGACGAATTCACCTTCAAAAACACCAATTTAATGAATTGATTCAAGAAGAACTTCGTTAATTAATCTATTTCAAAAATTAAAATTAAAAAAAAAACAATTTCAAAAAAAAATTCTTGATAATTTACTTTTAAAATGAACGTATTGATTCATTCATCTTCAAATACATTCATTAATTACTCAATTCCGAATAAAATTCATGATTATCCTCACCCTGAGTCTCGAGGGCTCAGGCAGTCCCAACAACTCCCTCTTCGGTTTCACCCTTTTCTGAGCAGTTCTAGGCCCCTCAACAACAACCGTCAAATTCCCAGACTTTGTCAATTGATTCGTGAACAACTGCTTGATGACGTCGTGCGAAGACAGTCTCATGGCGTTAATCATCTCAGGGGGAATGAAGTCCCGGTTCTTCTCGACTATCTCAGCGGCGTCGTAAGTGATTTTTCCAGTGTAATGGGCAACTGTGAACTCGTGATAGCTCACAGCCTTTACGTGAACACTCCTCGCGTGTCTTTTCACTTTCTCGATGATGTACTGGGTGTCCTGTTGTTGGCGCGAGGCGTGGTCGATTAAGAGGAATAGCCCGGAATTTTTCCCCATCAGTTGCTCGATTGCTTCGCGATTGTCGTAGTAGTGGAAGTGCTGCACTGGAATGTTCTCTTCTTCTTGTTCTTGCTGGAATGTAAAATGATGACGAAGGAATTGGAGTGGATGAATGCACGTAAAGAGAAAATTTCATAGAAAAACCCAGCAAATTTGTTAGAAAATTCTATTTGATTTCTATTGAGCTTTCTATTAAATTCCGGTGGATTCTGTGGAAAAATTCAGTTTATCTGCAATTATTTCTCGATAGAAATGTTCAATAGGTAATATTCTATGAAAAAAATCAATAGAATTCAATTGTTCTATACAACTCATTCTATTGAGATATTTTCAATTGAAATTCTTCGACTCAAATGTTTTAAATTTCAGTGTTAAATTTTTTTTTATGAAAACAGGAAAAAAAAGGAATTTTGTTGAAAATGTGTGAATCGAAAAAATTCGATAGAAAAATTAAATTCTACAGCTTTTTTTTATAAAATAGTTTCTATTGGAAATTATCATTGAATTCTTTAATAGAATCAGCCCAAAATTAATTAATTTTTCAATTTTACCACGTACCATTTCCCACGCAAACACCCTCTGATTATAATAACACTGCAATTGCTCATTCATAGTATTCACAATCAGCTGCTCAAATCGATTGGCAGAGAAGCATTCGAACCCGAACATGTCCAGGACACTAACAACGTATTTATCCCCGAAGAGTGTCCTCGTCATGGCCAATTTGATGTTAATGCTATTAATTATCCAGTCGACTAGTCTTTGGTACAGAGTATTCGCCAGAACATCGCGAGCCTCTTTGGCCTCCTCGCAGGTGTGCTTGCGACGAACTGCAGCGCCTTTCTTCAAAATACAGTAGTTCGTGAGGCACCAGACGAATTTCTTGGGGTCTGTGCCCAGGTGCTCTGCCACTGTTGAAGCAGAATTTTTTCATGATAAAAGAGCAAGAATCATAGATTTTTTCACAGAATAAAATGACGAAACAGAAAAAATAATAAAAAAGACGAAGTTGTAGTGAAAATTTAAAAATCGGCATTATATCGTCATAATGCAGAATTTTTCATCACCTTTAACTCATTAATTTTTCATAATATATCAAAATGAAGGATTTTTCCTTCACTTAGAAAAATAATTTTGTCAAGGGATAATTTTCTTCTGAGAAGAATTTATTTTTCGACGCCAGTCACTCTCAGGTGGTTCAGGTGCATCTCGAAATATTATAATTATCTTAAATTAAGGGATGATTATGCTACATATGACCTTGAATGAACTCCGTTGACAATTATCAACATTTAGAATTATTCAAAATTATTTTACCTCAGAAACTCTCAAATTGGAAGAAAAAATTTAAAACTAATAAAGGGTGCACATTCAATCTCACACTAGCATAACCATCTCATAATTAAACATAATTGTATTACTTGAAGATAAATTTTTCTCCCAAGAAAATGATTCCTTGGAAAAAGTCATTTTCTCTGTGTTCATTCTTAATACCCAACAAAAAAAAAATATTTCAAATGGCCTTATTACCGGTATACGCTAGATCCCTATTTTCCACTTCAGCCTCCCCATTGTTCCCCTCAGTGAAGGACACCTCCCCAAGGAGTAGAATAGCTGACAGTGTAGTCCAAATGAAATCAGTGTGCTCATCCATTTCCATCAGCCTCAGTGTCTCCTCGATCTCATCAAACTTGAGTGAATTTCCCTGAGGATCGTTTCTCACTTTGAACGAGCGATTTCTCGAGCTCGAATCGTTCATCCTGAGGTACCTCATCCGCCTGCCTCGGGGTAAATTGTACTTCTTCAGTCTCCCTTTGGCCTCGATGCCGTCGTACAAGTAGTAGAATACGTGGAAGTTTGATTTATTTCTGCAAAAAGACACGACAATTTTCAGTAGTGAGTGCATTAAAATGTCAGACATTTGAGAATGAGATTGCTTTACGTGTCTTTTGTGGATACTCTCCATTTCTCCAGCTGGTACAGCCAGAAAATAGCCCCCGAAGCCTTGCCAGTGGATCCAAATGTCGTCTGTATCTGCAGAACACATCGCGTTGAATTGGTGTTGAGTGGTGTTGCTGCATGGGAGAACGAGTGGATCAAGTCAATGGCTTTGAAAACTCTCACTCCGATGTCCGTTGCGCTCTTCAAAGAGACATTAAACACTTTTATTACCCCCATAAAGCACGATTACGCTCTTCAATAATCATTATTAATTTTCTGGGGTACCTTGCCGAGGTACATGAGATGTTTGATAAGATGTAGTGCATTTGTGGTTTTCCCGGAGTTACTTTCACCGGCGAAGAGAACGTGCTGGGGCTCCTCGTGGTGGAGAACGTCCTGGTACGCACTGTCTGCTACTGAGTAGATGTGGGGAGAGTTCTCCGAGCGAGATTTAAAGTTGTATTTTTCGTGGTACTAAAATAAAGGAGGCAAATTCAGCCAGCAGGAGGTCGATTTGAATTTTGAAGAGTTTTGATTGGAAATTTTTAGGAGGATGACGTTGAATGGGATTTAGGGGGAATTAAAATCATATTTTAAATTTTTCAACAGCAGGAAGACGAGAAGTCCATAACTTGGTGGATTTTTTAATCAAAACATGAATATTCAGTATCAAATTGTGAAGAATTTCATTTCATGTTGGAAAAAAGGAAAAATGAAATGAAAAATTCCACTGACATTTGATCAGTAATTCTAATTTCATGGAAAGTTGACAGATTATTTTCAGGAGAGTGAGACGGGATTCGATTTGGGGGAAAAATTTGTGAAATTGGAGATTTCATGCAAAAATTTAACGAAAATCCATATTTTTTAACAACGGAAAAATACGAATATTTAGTACCAAATTGAGCAGAATATATATTTACCTAAATCCCTGATTTGCATTTCATAGTTTACAATTTGCAATTTACAATTTCCTTGACTTTTCCATCAAATTTAAAATTTTGAATGGCCAAACTCCTCGAAATTCAACGTACCTAAACTGTTCTAAAAATTTCCAACAAATGTCCCGCAACCTCCGCCGAAAAAAATCCATCACTATAAATTAATATCGACAATGCTCACATCATTTCCATAAATGTCCTGAATCTCGTTGGGATTCAGAATCACCAGAATGTCCCCCACGAAAGTCTGGAAATGTCCCCTCCGAAGTCTCTCGTGAAGTTCATCGAGAATAGTGTCCTCAGTGAGGGTCTCTAGAGCAGCTAGATCCTCATGTAGCATGGCCTCCGCCGGTCTCTCCTGATCCCTCTTCAGGAATCCGTTCCTCACCATGACCTCCGGCGGCCTCGGGACGGGCTTCCTCTCCCTGACCCCCATGGAGAGGGCCTTCAGCTCCTGCGTCAGGTGATAATCGTTCTCGGGCAGTTCCGCCAGGAACGGGTGCATCAGCATCTCGGCCATGACGGGCCTGTTCTCAGGGTTCTTCTCGAGGCACTCGGAGATGAAGTCGTTGAAGTTCTCGGACCAGTTGACGGGCCTGTGCAGACCCGGTGGCGGGTTCCTCACGATCTGGAAGAGGACTCGCGTCGGGTGCATGTCCTGGAAGGGAGCCTTCCCATCCGCTAACTCAATCGCTGTTATCCCGAGGGACCAGACGTCTGATCTTGCTGTGTATCCACCGTCGGGGTCTCCTCGGCTGGTCACCACTTCCGGTGCCATCCAGCAGGGAGATCCGATCGTCGTATTTCGCTTGCCAGCTTCGCCTTTGAACATTCTTGAGAAACCAAAGTCAACTAGTTTGACTTCTCCCTCTTTGGATAGCAGGATATTGTCGCCTCTGACGTCTCGGTGGATCACGCGGTTCTCGTGGAGGTAAGATAGGGCCTGGTGAAGTGAATTTAATGAACTCTCGGGGGAAGTGAAGAGGGAGGGGTGAAGTTTTAGGAGAAAATTGAAATTTCATGGATGGGTGATCAGTAGTTTTTAGGGGAGGGGGATTAACTTCGATTTAGGGGAGAAAAATTAATCAAATTTCAGTATTCAATGTTCCTAATTTTTGAGCAGCAAAAACTTGCGAATTTCGCATTTTTCTATAAAATTTTCAATTTTTAATTATGAAATTGCTTGAAATTTCAGTGAAACTCTTTCGTAATAAAAATTTCCAAAAGGTGTGCCAGAAATTTCAGCAAAATATGATATAATGTTTGGATCACCAGGAATAGGTAAATATTAGAGTGACGTTTTTTCACTTTCGTCACTTTGATTTGACTTCACTATTGTTGGTTCACATAAATAATGCGAATAGGGATAATCTCCACGAAATTAATGAGCCCGGTTGATTCCAGAAAAATAAAAAATGCCAGAATTTTACCCCCCTGAAATGAAATTGTGACACAAGCATGAAATCATTAATACACGACTCATCAAGACATACTTGGTGGTCGGTAACTTGTTAAAACCGATTTCTTTCTGGCTTCATATCCCCATTTTCATGATTAAACCGAGATAAAGTTACACAAAATGTGTGCGGTGGCGAGTGAGAGGGGCGACGAGGAGAGAAGGAGAGATATGAGGAGGTAGAACGTAACATGCACCGGTGTGAGTATTTATTTCGCGTGTAATTTGCCGGCATTAAATGTCAGCTTGGCCTGATTTACCGCAAAAACTCGAGAGAGCAGACGAATTGCTACCGGTATAGGACCATAGCCTTTGTGCAATCGAACTTATGCGTTTGAAGGTGATTGCGTTGAGGATGAGGAATGGGGTAGGAGGTGAATCTACAATGGTCTTTGATAATTTATTGGGGAGTGTTAAATTTTTTTATGAATTGGACGAAATTATTTCTAATGTCATGCAATGCTCATAATTTTTTTTCTTGAGGCTCTCGTTAAATTTTCATAAATTTTCAAATGAAATGTGTTACAATGGAGAATATTAAAATGAAAATATTTATATTTTTTCACGTTTTTTGTCATTGTTTAAGAGAATACAATGGTCTTGGATAATTTATTGAGGAGTGTCAAATTTTTTTATCAATTGGACGAAATTATTTTTACTGTCTTACAATACTCATAATTTTTTTTGAGTTTCTCGTTAAATTTTCATAAATTTTCAAATGAAATATTCCTGTCAAAATGAAGAATATTGAATAGGATATTTCTGCGGAATTCTCACAGACATTTCCGTATTAAATATCACTATTGTTCCATTCTAATACTCAATTTAAACATTGTTACCTTGACTATTTCTTTGAGAACATAAGCGATCTGCTCCTCCTGGATTTTCTTCTCGGATACACCGAGACCCCTCACAAGATCCATGACTGGTCCCCCCTCGCATAGCTGCGAAACAGCCACATGAAGAAGATGATGAAGACAAAAATATTTTCAACGTTCATTCGGGTAAAAAAAAGGGGAAATTAAGGTACGGAGAGACACGGTGTAATGTCGGGCGATAATAGAAATGCCTGGGTAATTGAGGAAGTAATCTAGGGAGCAGGGGTGGTGGGAAATGAGAATTGAATTGTGGTTGACTTTTTTAGAGATAAATGACGACTGGGCATTCAGGGAAGGTCATTATTCGCCTGTGGTTTTGTTAAGCTCTCACGGATTTATCTCTTTACTCTGTAATTATCAGTGTTTGTAAAAATACTCGACTTTGGTTTATGAACTTTTAGTGTCTTTTGTAAAAGACACTGATATTTTCTGATACTTAAGAGTTTAAAAAACTCTAAAATGTTTTTTTTTCATCTTAATTCTCGGAAAAACCATTTTGTAAATATTTTTCTTCATCTCGAATCGTTGTTTCTCTATTTGGACGGATCACATTCTGACAAGAGCATTAAGATAATTATTCGTTTGCAAAAGATACTGATATTTTCTGATATCAATATCAATTAAATGAGCTTTGGAACTTAAAATTAAAAAAAAAATGGAAAATTTGATTTCTTTTCATTTTAATTCTCTGAAAAATGTTTTTGTTATTTTTTCCTTCATCTCAAATTCTTGGCAGAATCACATTCTGCCAAGAGCAGTCAGAGGAAACAGAGTGAGTTACAGGTATGAACTTTATTACAAGCAAGGATACATTGAGAAAAAGGGGGAGTGGGGGGCAGGGTCTAAAATGTAAGAGGACGCGTAACGACAATGTGCCAGTGATTTATAGCCAACGATAATTCATATCGTGCATTTATGATCGCATAGTCAAGAGTCTTTGGTAGCATATATGCTTTCATGGAGAGTATGGGCTGGAGGACGAGCGCATGATTCGTGAACACCCCGCGCACACCTCTCGTCTACA
Source organism: Diachasma alloeum (assembly GCF_001412515.2). Classification (NCBI taxonomy): domain Eukaryota; kingdom Metazoa; phylum Arthropoda; class Insecta; order Hymenoptera; family Braconidae; genus Diachasma; species Diachasma alloeum. The sequence goes on from NW_021680569.1 coordinate 118,711, forward strand.
CTGTGCCGAGTTACGACTCTGGAGAACGTGCAGAGGGTGAGTCCTGTCGACTCAAATGTCTGCAATTAATCTCGGAGTATGATGGGGAGGTGGGACGTGAGAATAAAATAAAGTTGGGGGGAAATGGTATCTTCTTTCAACGCATGGATTTTTCGAGATTGAGAATTTTCGAGTGACATTGACTGTGAGGGCGCACTATTTTACGAGAAATATCGGACTAATTACTAATAATTTTGAAAAGCTAAAAATTCAGCGACTTGGCTTGAATTTTAAGAATTTTTACTTTAAAAAATTAAAGATGAATTTAAAAAAATTATTGATATACACTTTTACATTATTTTTCACTGATGTCAGTTGGAAAATGAAAAATTCGACCTAAAACTGAAGCCATGGAGATCTGTTTCTCCCCAATAGCTTTCAAAATACTTAATTTTTTTTTATTTGCTTCAACATATTTTCGTGATATCGCAAGAACCATTGAGGCAAAACATGTCGTCATGACAGTGATATGTCTCTGAAAATCAATTTTTTTCTCCGTGTCATGCATTAAAAACATCATTTTCACCTTTAAATCGAAGCATTGATCCAGTTCGCCATTTGTTGATATTCCGTATTATTTTCGGTTAATAATAATTATTCATTACAGACACAAAAAGCGATAAGTAATAATATTTTTTGGAGCACCGATGGAGGTCTGATCGTAAATTAAGTACAGCGACGTGGCCGGGACCTCACCTGCATATACGAACGAGTTTAATGATTGTTTAATGGCCACGCGTGTCGTAAATTATCCGTGTATTCGAGCGTCTCAAATCCCTGAAATTGCCTCCGGGTTGCGAGGGAGATCGCCAACTAACAGTGAAAAATTCACCATTCACCAGAAACAAGACGGAGGGAGAGAGAGGGAGAGAGAGTACTTTGGTTACGGTGATGCAGGATGAATCGGTTCACCGAGGCAGCGGGGGGAATGGGGGAATAACGATTTTATCAGTTTTTCATGGATTCATTGGTTCCAAGTATCATACTTACCTCCATGATCAGCCATATTTGATCGTAGTCTCCTTTTCGCGAAGCTCTCTTACGGTAAATACCGTAGAAATCGGGGAGATTCGAGTGCCCACAGAAATCACGGAGCACACGGTATTCCTCGACTATTAGCTGTTGAGTGTCGGGGGTCAGATCTTGAATCTTCACTGCAACTTTCTTGTTACCTGTTGATTATCGTTATTAGTGGTTGATGGGGCATTTCCCCGGAGGTGATTCATTTGGGTCAATTAATTCATTCAGTGATGATGTGGCGATGGCTCGGGCGCGAATCGTTTAGAAAATTCGGTTGTATTTCGGTTGAACTTCATTTGAAAATTGTATTTATTTTGGCCGATTCTATTGAAGAATTCAAGTGCTTTACTGCACCTTTTTTTAATATAAAATGTCCATTAGATATTATTTTATTGAAAAAATCGGTGCAATTTCATCTTTCAATACAACTTTTTTGTATTGAGATATTTTCGAAGAAATCCTTGACATGAATTTTCTAGATTTTTTCGACGTTATTTTTGTCTTTTTTGGCATTAAAAAAATCAAACAAAAAAATGTAGGCAATTGGATCTGGGGAAATTCTATAGAAAATTTTATTAGTTTTTTGTTGAACTTAAATTGTAATTTTATTTTTTTTTGACGATTCTATTGCAGAGTTCAAGAGCTTTACTCCGCCCTTTTTCAAATATAAAATGTCCAATGGAAATTATTTTACGGAAAAAATCAGTAAAATTTCATTTTTCTATACGACGTTTCCTACAGGAATTCCTCGACATGAATTTTCCAACTGTCTAACGCTCTTGAGTCTCCCAACAATCAAAAAATTGATGTAATATTCAATGATGAGGGATTAATTTGTTCGTATTTACCAGCTTGGGTGTCCACAGCCGAGTAAACGGTCCCACAGACCCCAGTGCCAATGACATCCTTCAAGACATAACGCTTGCCAGGATCCTGAATGCTGTCCATACTCTTCAGAGTCCCCGGTCCCGGCTTGCCGGCCCCTCTGGACTCCTCAGGTCTCGATTTCGGTTTCTGCCCTCTGTAGACCATGTTGCTCTCGCGATTGCGACTGGAGGAGCGATCCCTTCTCGGGGGGTCGTAATCCCTCCCGTTACTGAACTCGTAGTCATCGTCTCGATGAGCCGAACGGCCTCGCTGCCTTCGGCTGTCTCCATCATCTCGAAAATCGAAGCTCTCTTGGCTACCATACTGCCCTCTCCGATAATCCATTCTCCTTCGATTTTTTTCTCGCCTTCAATAGCCCTGCAAATAATCACAATTTCCACATCTTTTCGTGCAATTTATGATCTCAATTTCATGAATGTTTTTGAAGAAAATCTGAAACATTTTGTGCTGGAAATTTATCAAGTTTTTTTTTAAGAGAATGAAGTTCCACGTCCGAGCTGCAAGAAGCCATTGCGCTTGTTCGGTAGTACCTAATTGGTAATTACTTCGGTGAAGTTGAAGTTTTGAAGAATTTCGAAGCCTTTCCACCACTTCAGACACTAGTAAACGCTAAGAACTAATATTCACCTCAAAACGTATCGATTTTAGCCACCTAAATAACAGGGAATCATGAATAGCCCGATTTTCCACGACCTCGGACGGCAGTTGATAAGCTTCACTAATCGGATATACCAGAAGTTCCTTCGCAAACGCAAAACGTTTCTTATCTGCTCTCTGCACGCTAATAATTCAATTTTCCGAGTCTCAAACTCATTTCGAGGAATAAGAACGATCTTAATTGAATCTTATCGAACGATTCGGGGGATCTTCATTGGAATTGTTTGCAGATAATGAAAACTTTTGATTGAGTTGAGCAAATAATTTAGAATTACGAACTAGTCCTTATTTTTTCGAGTCAATTCACATAAGTTTAGTGGAATATCTCGTAATTGTGAGAAGACTATCGTTTTTCTAAAGCCTCCAAAATGAATTTTTAATAAAAACCCAAAAATTTGAACAAAATGTCTGAATTGTCAACGAATAACTGAAAATTAGACGAATATGTTTCATCAAAAATAGAATACTCTCGTTATATTGTTCAAAAAGTTTGAAACATCTCCGTATTTTCATGACTTGAAACGCCAATTTCCCCTTTTCCCGAAAATCCCCTTTTTTAAAGAGAAAATTACAGATCCATACTAGAATATTCAACGTCATTCAACATTTTCCAGGTAAATTAATGACATTTCACTACAATAAAAAAAAAATCAAGTTTTATTTTATTTTCCTGACGGATTTCACAGGAATATTTAAAGAAAAATCCAAAAATTAATTCGAAATTTCATTCGAAAATGTTCACTACTGATTGGCAGTTTAATTCATTCCGCTGAACTCCAAGAAAATAAAAAAAAATCAATTCGAATCAATTTCACAAAGCGACAATAATGTGAATAGAATCGAACTTCCCAGAAGCTTTTCGTTGTCCTCAAGAATTCAGCATGAATATTCAAGAATTAATTTTAAATTCTAGTAGAAAATTTCCACTATGTGATTGAGAGTTCAACCAGTCCCACTGAATTCCCCTGGAGAAAATGGAAAAAATGCAACAATGGAATCACTTCCATCATAATTTATTCCCAATTGTGTTAACAATTTTTTCAATCTCCTCATCTCTCTTTCTTTCCTCCCGGTTTTCGTATAATCCAACGATTTGTCGGCCTCGCCGTGTACGTATAAACCCATGTAATGCAACTTTTTGCCGGTTGTAATTCGTGCGCAAGGAGATATAGAAGCGAGAACGCGTCACTGAAACGTGCTTCCTACAAAAGAAAGAATAATGAAAAAAAAAAATGCATTGATGCATTGACGAGGTTGAATTGCCATTTCTTTTATTCCCAAGCTTCTCTCGATTTTATCTGATTTCGCTCCACCTTCTCTCATGGGAGTTTAACGTTATTGGATGACACCCTAGCGTTAAATTATTGATGCCCAATGCAGTTGAACAACCGGAAAAAGTGTTTACACATTTGTTTCGTCTCCTTTTTGCGTTTATTCTCGATTTTTTTTGGGTGAAATGGGAGCAGAAATGGAAGTGAGTGTCGATGAGAGGATTTGGGGACGAGTGATATTCTGTGGGAAAGTCGGGGTATGGGTTTTTGGATCGCCGAGGACCTGGGAATGGACGTGATTGGGCCTTGGGACCGGTTCGGGTACATCTCGAATGTATAAATTGACATTTGCATGGAGTTAAGGCGACTAGTTTATTTTTGGGGATCTTTGCGACTTTTCGAGAAATATTTGCTGGGTTTTTGTGGGATGGGGGATGATGAGTGGCAGTCGGGGATGAGGAGCCATCAGGAACAGTTGGGTTGTCATATTTTATGGGCAAGAACTATTTTGTGATGGACTTCGGGGTTTGGGGAGGGAATTTTACGGGTGATTGAAGTGTTTCGTTGTTTTGTGGAGTGCTATCTTGGGTGTTATGTGCTCTGGTGCAGCTCAATGGGGCAGAAGGTGAGCATTCATTGGTTTAAAAGAAAATATTTAGTGTGAGAAGACGAATTGACGTTGTTTGTCATTTTTGACTGAATTTTCTAATTAAAGTTTTTGAAAATAAAACAACAAAATTCGACTGCAGTAGCAGAAAATTTCAAGGAATGAGAATTTTTTGTGACATTTCCCCTACATGTTTTTGAAAATTTTGTGATATTATCGTTTCACTCAAATTTCAAGGAATTCTATCAAAAATCAATGGAAGCTGTCAATTTCAGTTGAATAATTCAATGAAAAATGATGGAAATCATCACAATTCAGCTAAATATATTCTTGAATTTCAAATTTATTGAAAATGCAAGTAAATAGAGAAATTCTTATTTTCCTGCTGCTCAACGATTTAGGATTTCGTTGAATTTTCATGATTCACGAGTCAATTGTCCCTGGAATTTTAATTTTCTTCCACTAGCACGAAATAAAAAATCTCAATAAATTTGTATCCATCCCCTAACATCCAATAGTAACAACTATTTTGGCTTCAACGCGTCGCTTCATATCGACTTCTCTCCGGCATCGCATTGTTTCAAAAATTTTCCTCGTATGACATCACAAAGCTAAAAATACCCAAGTGAGGTAATAAAAAAATAACAAAACTCACGTTTAATTAACCCGTCTGGGCAATTGAGGTACCTTAGATCCCCAGAGGCAGGCGAAAGCCCTCTATCCACGACGTAGGAGCAACACTACACGTTTTTCCAACCCTCGAGAGGAGTGGTAGACTAGCTACTGCTGGGTAACAATCCAACTACCCAACGATGAAAAATCGTTATTACTTGTGAGTTGTGAGGAGAGGTGCCAGAGGCCAGCCATGGAGTGAGGGACGCATTGGCTTCGTTGATCCAATAAGTTCGACTTAATTAACTAACTCCCAAGCCTGTTAGCTCATTGATTCCAGTCTCAAAGCACTTGCTGCGTCTTCATGCACTTCGTTATTTCATTTTACCTTCGACTTTTGTGAAAATGGAGTCGATTCTGGAGATCTCACACTGAGAGAAAAATTAGCTCAATACTTGAAATTAAATTTTGTCGTGATCATCAGATATATCTCTAGAAGAATTCGGACTGTTGGCAGGAAAAAATATAATCTGTTGTACGGCAAGCATTTTATCGGAGAGAACTCCATAAGTTTATACCTGTGGAACTATGTAGGTTTAAAAAAAAATTATCCCCTTAAAATTGTTTAGTTTTGCCAAAATCACACAGTATTCGACAGAAAATTCTAGTTTCCTCTTGAAATTATCATTTGTTCCATGGGAATTATAAGTGACTCATATAATTTTCTGCAGATTGAATGTATTTACCCGAAAAACATATAAATGTCTCACGAGAACAATTACTACCACGAAAATTATCATGTTTTGGTGGAAACTTTCTTTTTTTGTCCACAAGTTAAATTGATTCAACGTGACAGAACATCTCTTGAAATAATTTCTTACGATTGAAATCGATGAAATAATTAATACAGAAACCGATGAAATAATTTATTGCGATTATCGATTTCGGGTGGGGTGGGATGGAGAAAATGAAGAGTATTCTCTGATTTGTTGGGTGGGGTAGGTCTGAATCCTGTTAAATGGATTTTCATGCCGAGAGTGGGGGATATCCATCGGTGGACTAACGCTCGTCCTAATAAACTTGTACGAGTGTCTTTGGATTTGCTTTCAGTATTGAGTACAACAGATTAACATTCAGGCGGTTTGGATAATCCAAAGTATCAGGATTTGAACGCATTTGAAATTTCATATAAAATACTAACGAATTTAATTACTCATTCTATTGAACATCTATTGAACATTTGATTAGTTTCCGACCGACTATTTTGCAGTTTTCATAGAAAATGTCCAATAAGAACTATTTTATTATAAAAAATAATAGAATTTCATGTCTGCACACCGTTTTCTATAGAAATTCCTCGACATGAATTTTCCATGTTTTTTCCATTCTATTTTTCTTATTTTTTCCTCAAAAAAAATCAAACAAAAAAAACTGGAAGCATTTGAATAGATTTTTCTACACAATATTTCCCATTGAACATTCTTATTAAAAAAAACACGAAGATATTAAATTCAATGCGACCGCCCTGCAAATGACTACTCAACTGTCCACGAAATTTCAATTTTTTTTCCAACAGAATTGTCCGAGATCATTCAATTCAACTAATCGCGAACCCATTGAACATACTCCGATCTTTACTAGTGGGAACTGTCTCAAAAGAAAAACAGCAACAAATGATATGCCCAACGAGCCTCTAATCTCATTGACCGGATCGATGGGCTTTTCCACAAGGGAGAGATATCTCTTACCGACACTATTGCATTTAGCTATAAATTAATGCGTTTTATCGCAGCTTCTTCTTCTTCTCGGTAGACGCGTGGTGTTGTCGCGTCAAAGGACTCGCCGCCTTGCGACTCAGCGATTATGTGCAACACATACTCCAACAACTGATCTTCAACGTTAACTCGGTCGTACTCGTAGAGATTCAACGTTGAAATCTTCTTGCTGAGTTTCTTACTTTCCTGGGGGATTTCTCAGTTTACTGTTGTGTCTTACGATCAATCTGAAAATCTTCTCACGAGCGAGAAGAGGTCGAGGACTGTCAACTTCCTGGTTTTTGATTATTATACCACACCCAGGAGAAAATAAGGAATTGTGAATTTTATTCACTGCAATTCGCAATTCAAGAAATTCTTCAATAAATTTAAAAAAGTGATTAGAACTTCAGGTGAAAGTTCCAGTTATGTGATAAGATCTCGTAAAATGGGACCGGTAAAAAAAACTTCAAGCCGTTTTTTACTGAATTTGATTTTTTATTGTTTATTTTTCATTTTTTCTTTCCTCGATGATCTGATTTTTTTCCATTAACTCTGCTAATAATACTGCGGTAGAGGTGTTACAGTTGAGAGTTTGTTCCTTCAATTTTCATTAAATTAATACAATAATAATTAAATAATATAAGTTACAGCGTTACGCGTAAACCTAGAAAATAAATTAAAATACCACGATTCAATTACTAGTTCGTGTTCCCATGATTGTGGATAATTCTTTATAGATACAGAATATTAAAGCCATGCGAATTGTATGCAGACGATTATCAATGTTTAACCTTTTCATTCACGATAATAACCGGAGAATATCGATGAAATATTTGTTCTCTCGTTCAATGATTTCTTTACACAATTATGGATCAATAAATTAGTCACTGGGAGCTTCATCAATCAAAAAAAAATCAACGTTTCAAATCAATTCAACAAATATCCCCCCCTAAATAAAAATAAAATAATTATAATTCTGCACAGAGAGAAAAAATCGAGGGATAAAAATTCGTTAATCTAATAAAATACATTTTTACACTTGCGTCCAAAGGAAATAATCACAAACGGAATGTAGTGAAATGGCCATTTACAGTAATTAAAATTAATCCCGTAATTTTTTTCTCTCTCTCTCCGTGCCATCAATAAATAGTTCACTTGCATACAGTTATCCACTCTTCGACTGTGCAATTTTGACACTGTACAACGCAGCACCAGTGAAACTTGCATCGGCATCTCTCGATTCTCCTCTGTCTAACGACATTGTAGCCACGTCCACAGCACAATGACGCACATCCATCACCCCCTGGACTGGTCCTGTTGCACCTGCGGCCAGCAGTACCAGGTATATCCTGATAAGGATCCCTCTCGCAGAAGTTTGGTGACTTCTGATAGTAGAAAAGCTGTTTCGCCAAGCCCGGGGTTTTTTTCTTCTTGCTACCACTGTTGTTGTCACGCCCAGGACGAAATTTCTTCTGGCCACGACGATCGGGACGCCGTCGGCGCGAGCCACGTATCCTTGTTAATGGTGTTACACTCCCTAGGTTGCTTTGGGCAACGAGTATTGCACCGCGAAAACGGTCTTTCAGGGTTTTTCCTACTTGTCGAAAATCGGGGGCCACTTTCCAGCAGGTTTTCAGCTCGCACGAGCCGGACATTCCGTGGCATTTGCAACGGATTTGCATGTTGTTTGCGAGGGCCTGGAACAGAAGGAAATGATTTTCTTTCTTTAGAATATTTCATTATGATGAATCATTTTTTTCTCAATTTTTTATTGCAGTTCGCGTAACCCTCACAGGCCTTCCATGCTCGCTATATAACCCCCAGTTGCACAAGAATTTTGCGGATTTTTCATCTTTAAATTCAAGCGAGCTTACTAAAAATGCCAACCACCTCTGAGTATCACGTAAATACTTCGAAATTCAACGAATCAGGATAAATCTAAATGCTATTTTATCACCAGAGAAGCCCAGAAATATTCAACATTCACCCAAGAATCTTAAACACCACCGATTCCGTGGGTAACCTCTAGACAAAGAGGTGTCGCGTACAAAACAGTTAATGAGTCTATGGTTGGGTGGTCCAGCCCGAGGCTTCGTCTTAATAACGTCGAGGCGAGTGGTTGAACGTAAGGGGAACTCCTCCTCTCCTTTTTTCCCCCCCTCATTCACTCGGCACACATGCATACAGAGCCAAAACAAAGACATGAACCATGCGAGAATCGAGAGATAAAAAATAAATTACCAAACGTCCAGCTTGATTATTGTGGAGATTAACCGTGGACTGAATGTCGCCGGCCTTCTCCCGTGAATCCAGGAATTGCCGGGAAAATTCCATTCCGTATTCGAGATTGTGGGAGCAACCACCCCATTTCCAGTGGGTACCACGTGCCTTGGCTGGGGTTCTACCGGTGTAGCTGGATGGATCACACCCGCAGGAGATGAGACGTCCCATGCTGCAAGCCCTTGCGACCGAATGGGCGACACCAGCTGCTGATATTGCGTAAGCAAAAGCCGTCTCTCTGTATCCTGAAACATAATTAATGCAATTGATTGGATCAATTCCTCATCGGATCGTCAGGATAGCGTGCCCTTCTAAACAACAAAACTGGTAATCCAATCTCTATCAGCAATACGACTGTCAATTAGGCAAGTTGAAAAGCCCGAGACAGTGTTCTGTCTCATTCAATCGCAATCGAATCGCCAATCCACAAATCCAAAGGAATCACCAGTGAAATCCAGGAGCAGTTGAAAAGACACAAGACGAAGAATAATGAGGAGTGACGGAGTTGGTAGCAAATTGCCAAGTCGTATCCGCTTGGATTAATACGTGGACCAATATTGGAAAGCGTTTGAAGCATTTGGTCCAAAGTTAAGGTCTAAAGTCCTTGATAGCTCTCGACATGCCCTTCTAAACAACAAAATTGGTAATCCAATCTCTATCAGCAATATGACTGTCAATTAGGCGAGTTGAAAAGCCCGAGACCGTGTTCTGCCTCATTCACTCGCAATCGAATCGCCAATCCACAAATCCGAAGGAAGCACCAGTGAAATCCAGGAGCAGTTGAAAAGACACAAGACGAAGAATAATGAGGAGTGACTGAGTTGGTAGCAAATTGCCAAGTCGTATCCGCTTGGATTGATACGTGGACCAATGTTGAAAAGCGTTTGAAGATAAAATGCCAGGGGAAAAACGTCCACGACTTTGAAGGCTTGAACGAAAATATCAGTCGATACAATTCAGGTGGAGCGAGGAGATCCTGGTGACATTGACTTCTTTTGGATATGCAGAGGGGGACACCGTAGAAGGAAATCACTGTCTCTTTGTGGTGTTCCCTCCTGGTGGGTTTGCTAAATGAAGAAAGAGGGAGAGGTTGGCGATCGAGGGAATTGAAGGGAATAAGGTGGGTTTTCGTCAAAACAATGAGGCGGAGGGGGAGTCGGGAGAGGGACCGGTCAAAATCGAGTGATTCGACCGTCGGATTGTTACGGACTCGGGTGGATGTCTCCAGTCTCTTTTGCCGAATGTATAAGTGATATAATCCCGACAGGGGTCCCCTTTTCTCAACTCAGTTTGGAGAAATGCTGGGGGAGAGGACTGAATTGGCAATTCGTGATGGCATGAAAAAAAGGTACATTGACAGAAAGCGATTCGAGAACAGTCCTGGGTGACACTCGGTAGGTACGTGCGAGATTCATGGCACGAGGGGTTTCAGGTTGTTGTCCTGGGTTGTGAGTTGTTTATTGGGAAGTATTTTTGGGAGGACGCGAGGAGAAAAACTGATTTCTAGGAGTGAAATGATGAGATTGAGATTTAAAGGAATTTGAAGAAAACTTGGGGAACTTTTCAGGATTTTTAATGGTGTGATGGAGGTCTGAAAAGATTTCAGGGAAAAGAAATTCTTGAAGGAATGTTTGTTTCTATCATTGCGAAGAGGCTTGGGAGCCGCAAATTAAAAATTAAATTTTTGTCTTCTCGACAATCGTTTTCATAAAGATTAGATTATTCTTTCCAATATTGTCCTTCAACTGAAGCTTCAGCATTCCTCATTTAAGAAAATGTAGTTCTCCCAGATTTCTTTCAACACATCATTGTTGAAGCAACTGTTTTATAATGCAGATAGGCCTCAGCGAACAGAAGCGCAGACACATAGGGGGAGTCGTAATAAATCCTCCAGGTTGCAGTTGTATGTCTCCAGGAGTTGCACGGTCTTCAAGGGGGATATGGTTAGAAAATCGATGCGTCGAAGGAAGGATAGAGGGGAATAGAGAAAACGAGAGCCACCTCTCTCTTTGTTTCCATCCTCAAACGTTTTCAGAAGCGCGACTTTTTCCTCTCTCGTCGCCTTCCAGTCCTTCTCGAGATGGGACTTTTTTTTTCTCTCTCTCTCTTTCTCTCGCTTGAAAAGTGCGTAGTGATGTGCAAGTCCTGTTACGGTTTATAATAGTTGAAAGGTTCCAGGCGTGTCGATTTTAGACGCCTCACATCTACATGTATATTTATGTACACTATGTATCACCTGTCAGTAGTTTTTCTCGTACTCGGTTTGAGGCCAGGCCAACGGCACTCGGGGGCTGTTTAAACCGTCTGTCACGGTATCCTTTCTCGAATTGACCGTGACTCTGACACTGACGCGCGATGCAACACGCGGTCAACGGGAGGCCTTTTATATTTCCATTTATTTAGTTGTTCTTTTTTTTTTTTTTTTTCATAATTTTTATTCTCGACGGTTTCGGGATTGTATGAATTATCGTGGGATTCTCGGGAGTTTTCGACATCTACCTGCGGTCAATACCGGAAAAATTGTTTTTAAGGGCCTCGATTATTTTTTAACGGTGAATTATCGATGGAGATTCAATCAATATGACCATTATTCAGATTTTAATCTGAAGTATTTGGGATTGGGGATTTGGTGGAGGCATTGGCAAATGTGTTTACGCAACTTGCTTGACATCTTAATGGTTTAATTTCGGAAATTCTTGGGATTTGATTGATTTCGTGGGAGATTTAACAAACGAAATTCTGTTCTTTGAGGGGCAGAACGGGTTTGTTTTTAGTGGAGATTCATTTTGCATAAATCGTCCTGGAGAAATTTCAGAAATTATTTTGAAATAAAAAAAATTGTTTTTTTAGAAATTATAAATACTGGGACAAAACGGGTCTTTTTTCAAATTTAGTACAAAAATTTCGAAATCGTCGCTGTTGCTGTATTGAATTTTACGACAGAAATGTAAAAAAAAATCTGAAATCCAATAAAAAGGTGAAAAATTCTAGGGGAGTAATTTCGTTTTCACAATTCAAATTCTCTGATGGGGCAAAATAGCTTTGTTCGAAAATTAGTTTGAAAAAATGTAAAAGTTATTTTTAGTGAGTTAAAAAATATCGGGGCAGGACAGGTAATTTTTTAAATTTATCATGAAAATTTGTGAAATTGTCATCGCCGACTTCTCCGAAAGAAATATGAGAAAAAAAAATTACAACTGAAATAAATAAAAGACAAAGAGACGTGGTAGTGGGACACGGTATGTGTGATCATGAGGCGGAGATAATGCGGCTCTGACACATCACATCCAACTGCATAACAGACGGATGCTGGTCTCTTTATAGTTTCAGGTCAGGTGCGCGCTGAGAGCTGGTCTCAAACCTGACGCACTACCTATACTTGTTTCAACAGTTGTCCTCGTCGCAATATAAATGTTTCCGCTTTTGGGGTTGACGCCAAAAATTCGAGGTAAATAAGAGCGAGTTGAAAAGAAATGTGGGAGAATAGTTGATGGGTGTACACTCACCTCGCTGCAGCAAAACACTGCTCTTCTGTGTTCTACTGCTGGCAGTGAGGGATGAACAATTCCATCTGTGCCAGGTAAACTGATGCTGACACTCGGCAATAGCCATTTGTAGGCCCTTGAGTGCGGCAACTGTAACGTCTGGACTAACGTAACACAGATCCCTCTGCTCTTTGGTAAGGCCTGGTATACCATTGCAAATAACTGCACTACCACTCACCCAATCGTCTACTGAATTACTCATCAGGCTTGATGCACTGCAACATAAACATGAGGACAATATTTTTTTTAAATTATTTTCAATAAAATTTGTCAATTAATTGCCTGAGAAAACATTTTCCACAGATTATTATTTTTTTAAACATTCGTTGTTTATAAATAAATAACTGAAATTGCTTACATGATTTTTATGATGAAAAATTGATTGTGTATAAATTATTTATAAAAAATGCTTGCAATTTTTTTAAATTGCAATTTTTTAATTATTTCATCAATCTTTCTCCAGTAGTAAATTTTCTAATTTTCATTAAAGTTGAATTTGATTTAGGGGGTGGGAGATTACGGAATTTTGAACTTCAGAGAATATTCCCTATTCTTTTTATGGATTTTTGCGGATTTAATTTAAGTCATATGTATCTGTTGCTTGAATGTCAACAAATGCCGAACAGTGTTTTACTGAGTTTGAGAATTGAAGCCGTCATTGAGATACCAGTCATCGCCGATCATGAGAAACTCAATTTCGTTGAATTTCCAAAACATAAAAAATTCCGTGAGCAATTTAATCTTCAACTTCATTAAAATTCGCAATACTAAAAATTGAAATTCTATCAAATTGGTTAATTTCCCTCAAGTAAATCCACTCCATCAACATACAGTTTTTCAACAGACCTAATTTTTTATCTGTATGAGGAAAACATCAGAACTGACATCACGAAAAATTGAGAGGCGCATTAATTCATTAATTTTATTCATTCTATTCACTGCATTTAATAAAAAAACCGTTCATTCTCCCCGACACATTCTCAAACATCTCTCCCACAAGAAAATTCAGCATTTCGTAAACTTCAGGGGCAAAACAGGTTGTCATTCTCCCCATGACAACCCAACTCCCGTCCCGAATAGCGAGTAATTTCGTCAATTGAAAAATTGTCTCCTCCCCCGCACAAATGCATTCAATTTGTCGTTGATAGGAAGCACCTGGAGATGAATAAAGGACCAAAAACACGGGAGAATGAGACAAATAAAGGATCGGGTCGTGCGCGTCTGCCCTCGCCCGCGGGATTATTGAGAGCTTCCATTAGTCCGTACAACGTAGTCCGCGAGGCTATCTTTCGCACTATTGATGATCTAACGGTAACAGATTAATGAGCCAAAGTAGGGTCAACAAATTGCCCGGTACGGTATACCGAACACGTTCGCCGGGTCTCTCGTGTTTTTGCATCTGACTGATCGTTTTACATCGCGGAGGCCAGAAAATCGCATCTTAAAGTGACCATTTCGGTGTTGTATTGCGCTCGGGCTCTGCGAGCTTCATTTTTTCCCCTCTGTCGTCGTCTTTTTTTCAATTCTTTATCGGTTCGTTGGCGGTTTGGAGACACCCCAGTGTCCTCGGCACGTGGCGCGGGGTGGGTGTCGGGGTTACGGGGATTTGGATGATGAGTAATTACTGGGAGTTCGGGGTTTGAAGGGTTGAAGTGAGACTGAGGGTAACGAACTCTTTTTGATGCTATTCGGAACCAATGACACGATTTTTTTTCAAGTTGGATTCAGTGAATCAAAGTATTTTTGTGAACAGGGAAGGTTTAGTACTGATGAGACAGTTTTTGCATTTAAGGATTTCAGGGTTCGATATTTTTAGCGGATATATGGTACACTGCTCGGAAATTTTTATTGAGTGACAGTTGTAATGACATTTCAAGGAATTTCATCATTGAAAATTAACAATTTCGGGGAAAAGTCAGTGGAAACTGTCAATTTTACGTCGATTATTCCATCGAAACAATTAGAAATTTGGAAAATTCAGCGTAATTTGCAACTAAATATTCATATTTTTGATTTTTTTTAAACTCAACCGCCCGTTTCAAACAAAAAGAGTCAACTGCAAAGTATTATTGACTAAAAAAATGGTCTCCAACAATTTCGCAATATTTAATGCATCGAGCGCAACATTTTCCCTCCCGTATATCGAGTTCATGACGTAAAGTAAGATAAATAAACATTGAAGAAGAAAAAAAGAGTAAATGCTCTCGTGCAGGAGAGGAGATGGAGCGGGACAGTAAGGAACGCTATCGTGCATGTCCCGCATTTTTGTAATAATCCAAGAGGTCGCAAAAGAATCCAACATGGCGGATTGGTCAGAGTCGAGTGGTGTCTCAGAGACTTCCACCGTTGACTGGCCACATGCACACATTAAAACACATTGACAAAGTTCCGATGTATTTTATTTACCCCCTTTGGTGTTCCACCTTTCTCTTTTATTTTTCGGACAAGCCACCAAGATGAGGAGAAACACGGAATGGAATTTAGCTTTTAATGGGGGAATACCCTTCTGCTATTCAACCAGATGGAGGCAAAACAGTGGTTTTGCGGGATTAAAAAACAACTCAAATGGAAGAGGAAAAACAAAAATTCATTACGATAAATTGTCGTGCAGGCGCGCATGACACTTTCCACCAATCGAATTAGTAACTTGTGAATGAAGGTACATGATGCTGGAGCATGTGACTTGTCCGCACGGTTTGGAATTTATTGGGATCATAAAAAAGTCGAGGAGTTGAGATATCTGTCGAGTTCGATGATAATGATTTCCCAGGGGATTTTTTTTACGGAGAATTTTTCACGGATGGAATCGGAAATTTTCCGGGCCGGGACCTTGGTCACAACGTCATTCTACCCCAGGGGTTTCTGAGAAACTGAAACGTCGATTTCTCAGGTTGACAATTTTTTCCAACTTTTTGGATTGAAAAATTGTCGTGGAATTTCAGGATTTTTCAGCGGGAGTCTAGTTTGTTGGGGAAAATTGAGATTTCATGGATAGTTGGATAGTAATTCTCAGAAAAACGAAAATTCAATGAAATTCTGACTTTTTGGGCAGCAGGATCAGGAGAATTCACCGAATTGATTGAATTTTCAATAAAAACATGAATATTCCAAAGAAAATTATGCAGAATTTTCAATTAATTGGAATTCTCCTGATTTTTGTCAATTTTCATAGAATAATTCCTCTGAAATTTATAGTTTTGTCCAATTTCACTGATTTCTTAGTAAAATTTTGAATTTTCAAGCACGAAATTCCTTGAAATTCGAATGGAACTTTAATGTGATGAAAATTTCCCAGAATTTCAATCACTCTAGTGGCAATTACAACATTTGAGGCGAACATTCCTCAACAATACTGTGATTTTTGCAAGACTTATTGCTTTCTTGCAATATTCTTCCAGTGGAAATATATAATTTAGGGTAGATTTTTACACATTGTTCACAAGAATTGAAATTTTACTTTCCAACAATCTCTGCTCAAATTAAATTTAATGAAATGAAAAACTCAATTTTATTCACTTCTTCAATTCAATTCAAATTAAATCAGCTCGAAAACTTTGCTCTGTGTGAAAAAATTCCATTTTGTACCGCGGAAATTAATGGAGCGGAATAGTCCTCTGAAAAGTGTTCCAGATCGGAAATTTCCCTGCTTATTCCAGGAGACGATGATGAAATCGTTTCTGATGATCCTGGTCTCAACGCAAATAATATTCCGTTTGTTTAAATTGAGACGCTGATCAGCGTTACGAAATACCCAACTGAAATACTGAGAAAACTGGTATGCATCACGCAGGGATAGTGTACGTGATTATGATTAATCCTGCCAAGTGTCTGTAAACGACCATCACATCGTGAACGAGTTTATAACGTCATTATCTCATCGTTCGAGTTGTTCAAACGTCGTCTCCTGGGAGGGCATACGTGTCTCAACTTATGATGTGCCTTTGAGATTATTTATAACGCTGCTTCAGGCCCTCATAATTGAACGACGTCATTCCGAGGGTTTTCGTTATTATCGGTGGACAAAAACGTCAGCTAATGAAGCGATAGCAATTCTCTCGTTCTTCGATCACCGGGGGAATGCAGGGAAGTTTCAATGAGAGAAAAAATTTGTTCTGCCGAATAATTATTTGTTCCCGTAAAGAGATATTTTGTACAGTGGATTATTTTTTTTCCTGCTCTGTTGAACACTTTTGTCTGAAATTTCCGGTACACTTTTTGGAAATTTTTATCGAATTTGGTTACCAGTGATATTTCAAGGAATTACGTCATTGAAAATTCAGAATTTCATGGAAAAATCAAAGAGAACTGTAAATTTTCTGAATATGAATAGAAAACCAGAAAATTCCGGTAAGGATATTCTTGAATTTTCAGGACAGTGACACTGAATGCGATTTAGGGGGAAAAAATCATGAAATTTCAGAATTCACTGAAAATTCAATATAATTTGGCACTGAATATTCATATTAGATTGGAAATTGAAATGAATTAGGGAATCCTCGTTTTTATGCGGATTAAAAGTCTGGAATTTTACAGAATTTTCAGTGAAACCTGAAATTTCAGGATTTTTTTCCCCTAAATCGCATTCAGTGTTACTGTCCTGAAAATTAATAATCAAATGAATTTTTTTTTTTAATAATGTGTCAACAATTCGAATTCTTCTAGGAATATTTCGGACGTTCACGACGAAAATTTAGTTAATTTAGTTTAGTTAGGTTTAGTTAGATTTTCTCAAGTAAATCTGTTCTACTTCATCAAATATCCTGACGTGGAATATATAGTCTTTCAGCACCGACCTAAAGAGGATTTTTACTCCACGATTACTAGACTTGTTTAGCCATTTTTCTCCAGCTTTTTTCTCCATGTGGAATCGTATTGAAGATTAGGGAAATTTCAGTTTCATTCGGCTTTACAATTTCATCATCATGTGAGGTAATTTATTGACTGGGTTTCCCACCGTCGGCCGACAGTTTTAATGACCGAAACATCCGCTAGATTTCCTACTTTAACTGCCACTTAGAGTAATTAGAAGGAAACGCAACAGTTGAAGAGGAAAAAATGTAAATTAATTGAAATTGAATGCAGAAGGTAAATTTTCAAATTTGTAACTTGAAACAAAGGATTGCTTTTTTCGTGTAAAAATCAATAGATAAACAACCCGTTTCGCCCCGGTGGATTTGAAAATGCAGAGGAAAATTAGTGTTTTTGGGAAATTTATTGTGAAAATATTTCTCATTTTTATTTTTTGCTTCGAGATTTATTTTATGTTCAAAAGATTTGTTCGAGGACTTGATGAATCTTTCGTGTGCAATGTTGATTCCATTTAAATTTTTATTCGAAGTAGTGGAATTTCGTTATGAAATTTCAAGACCATTCTCCGAATCTTCAGGTTTTCAACGAAAATTCACAACGAATGGACCATTTTTTACTGAATATTTATGTCAAATTATTTATGAAATATGGAATCATAGGAGTGACTATTGACAGCCTTAACGCACACATTTCCCCTTATTTCGGAAAAATGGAGATATATGACAGAAAATTCAGCATTTATTCTTATGTTTACCGTAAAATTAGTGGAACCTTGTGACCCTTCATAATTTTTTTGATTTCTATTAATTTTCACTGAATAATTAAACTGAAATTGACAATTTCTATCGAATTTTTCATTGAATTGTGAATTTTTAAAGACAAAATTCGTCGAATTTTCATTGAAACTTCAATGAGTTGAAAATTTTCAAGGTGTGCACTGGAAACTTCATAAAAAATATTCGGCTAATTTTTTTCATTACTCCTCCCTGAATGAATTTTCGCGATAGAGGATATTTTACGATTCGTTTGGTATAAAAAAACATCTATGGATGCAAAAATTATCCTCTTGTACAGCAAAATTTCCCACACTGAAGGTCATGGCGACGAATGCAAGTGAAATTTCACCAAATGCTTTCGGTAAAAATCATTTTCCGTTACAGAAAAATTATACACAATGTTGAGCAATTATTCATACTCATCGGGATAATTTTTGATGGAATGCCGGGTAAATTTTACGGTGTCGGGACAAATTATCCTCCCGTTCAGTAAATATTCGCGGGCCATCGGAGAAAAATTCCCTATTCGTCTCGCGCTTTTTCCGACATCAGCTGGAAAAATACTGAAAATCGAGTTCGCTCCACAATTCCTTGATTTGTTCCGTGATTTTCTCTAGCGTTTTCTCGCTGCAGTGCAGTAATCAAAATCCCCCCACTACCAATTAATCCTAAATAACCCTCTCCCCCCACAGCACTCACCGTCTCCGTTCGACAAAAACCACCAGCACCAGTAACGCAGTTGCCAATCTATTGAAGCCGATCCTCGATTTTTTCGGGACACACGTACGACTCGGAGGCATCCTGTCATTGCCTCTCCCGTCCTCTCGGTCCTCTCGTCAATCCACCGAATTTCCCCGCCGATGACCCCGCACACCCCCACAAAAACCTCCCAAAAATCGTTACCCCTCACCGTACCCCAAACAAAAAAAAACCCGTGAATTCACTCGAGTCCTGGGGAAAAACAATCGCGCGCTGTATGTCTGTAGGGTCCTTTCAGAGCTTTTCTAACCACTGTACGGACGTGCTGACGACGTTACAGAGTAGACGGCGGTTCTCTCTGATCAGCGGCGCGGCACGCGTCGAGGACTGCTCGCCCTCGGGCACCGGCGCTTCTGCTTTGACGTACGTCAACGGGCTTCGAGAGACGGCCCACGGTGCAATCTGCATCCACCGAAGCACTGGATTCACCCAACAAACGAGAGCTTTTTCCGAATTAAAAATAATAATCCCCGTCCCCCCCACCCGAACCCCCCGCGACGAGACAACTCTGCCGTCTCAATTATTCAATTACTGTCACGAGAAAACCTGCCAATTCTCCTTATTCTCGCCCCTAATTATTGTCACAGTGAGATGAAAAAAATCCCCTTCACTTCATTCAAAAAATTTCACTCAATTTTTACTGTCCACTAGACATCAACTGACACTTCACTCCGTTATTTATCTCTTCACAGTAATTTTATCTCGTTCTACGGAGAATTAACACGCAACTTCCGGTGTCTCACCTCAAGTGTCAAGAAAAATATTGAAAAATAAGGAAAAAGAGCGATGCTTGGCTACGACGAATGCTCGTACCTCCTCTCTTTAACCAAAATGTACCCCGTTTTTCCCCAGGCTTGTACCTTTCCTCACCTCACACCACCAAAAACCTCAGCACTCGGAACACCACCACCACTTTCTCTCCACCTTAACGCCTTGTTTTTTCTTCCTCTCTCGTTCCTTCCCTCCTCCACCTCCTTCTTCTCTTTCTCATTCCCCTCCCCCTCACTCCGTATTATTATTATTTTTTATAATTCCGATCTCTCGTATTGTGAATATCGTAGTGAGATCAATTGCTCGTTGAACTCATCCTGATTTAATGAATTAATTATTTTTATTTTCCCAGGACTCTTGGGAGCCTCTCGAGTCAATCGTGCCTCTTGACTTTATTTAATTAATCAATTGAAATGCGCTATCGGCACTCGGTAATTACGTGGGGTTAAAGCGAGCGGGCAAATGAAAATGAGGAATTCACTTTGGTGTTTGGGCCCGAGCTGTCAGGCAGAATCGCTCTGTCTATGATGGAACCCTCGGTGCGCACCAGTGTTGGCGTTCACCACATTTGAAAAAGGGGGGGATATACACCTTCCTACAGGGGGAGAGAAAGGAGAGATACACAGCTGAGGAGCAACAAGGAACTAAATCTTTATCCCCCCTTCTCTCGTCAACACTATTCGTCGCTTCACCACCACCACCATTAGGTCTCTCCATTCTCTCTCCTCTTTTATTTGCCCTCTTACTCCACCTCCGAGCGATCTTGCCAGCATCCGCTGGACGAACCATCGGTTACCGTGCATAGATGAGGTATTCACTCAACTATTGGATTTAAAAAGAAAATTTTTAGCAAAAAATGAGACAAAAACAGCGATTTAATTCTCGTGAAATTAAAAATTTTGGAATTTGGATTATTTATTTATTTATTTATTTTTTTGGTTTTGTAAATTTGTGGTTTCGGGGGGAAATTTTTGGGGGATGTTTTGGGGTGGGGGTGGGAAATAGGGGTGGGGGAAGATTTCAGCGGGGAATGGGGGTGACGGGGGATGCGCTCGCACCCTGTGCCCGAGTCGTCGAGGAATAGTCGAGAGGCGTCTGTCTGGGGTCACGTGACGTGGCCCAGTAGGAGGAGCCACACCCCCCCTCCACCCCTTGTGGAGATTCAAGGGAATTGTGATTTATCTCCGGGGCACCCCCTACTCCACTTGTTTTTTGGAGTCTCCGTGGAACGAGGGGAGAGAGATTTTTTTGGGGATTTGTGAATGAAGTTATTTGGTTTCTTCATTTTTCGGGGGTTGATGAGTTCATTCATTCGTCGGGAGGGGAGGGGAAGAGGGTACTGAGGGCTTATCTGCTTTCTAAACTCCAGGGATTTAATACCATAAAAAATTATTGTTGAATTGCGAATTGTTGTTGCAGTTTAAATTACATATTTTTTATTTACAGTCACAAAAATTTCCGCTCAATGAAATTTATTCTGCAGTCAATTCAATTACAATTAATTCAATAATAATAATTTGACAATAATATTAGTTATTGTTTATTATTATTGATTTTATCATAATTCTTAATTCCATAATTGAAATTTTATTTATTTTATTATAAAATTATTCAAATTGAAAAATGAAAATTATGTAATTGTTGTTCTTCGATTGAGAACAGAAATAGAAAAGATAATGAGAATTGTACTCCCCCTATTGATAATTACCTTTTTAAGATGATCACCCGTTATGCTTTGACATCTCCAACGAGATTACGGTTAATTAAAGTGGTATTATACCCCCTCCAATAATGAATAGAATTACGTCGAGCCGAAGATGACGGGAACGAGGGAATCAGTGCTCGAGGGGGTGGATGCAAGGGGTTTTCGAATAGGGAAATTATTTCATCAGGGATGATTGAGCCCCGGGCGATTAGCAATTAGTGTACCGCTCTGTCTCGTGTGTTCCACGATATTTCAAGTCTTCTCCCCTTTTCTCTGTGCTTCAGTGTCATGTGGAGATCAAACGGGAAATGCCGCAGTTTTTTTTTCGTGTATTTGGTTTTGTGCACCGCTGGATTTTACGTGGGGTTGGGGTGGGTAATGGATAGCTGATTTATTCGCGAATTACAGACTTTTAACTGATTGAAGTGACACAATTGAAAGAAAATTGAAATGATGTCAAACGGATTTACTATCATAATCGTAATTTCAGTTCAAAATCTGAGAATTTTTTCTTTTTTCTTCATAAAAAAAATAAGTAAATTAAAATTGTAATTATAGCATGAGAATTTAAAATTAATTATTTATTAAAGTAATCCATCTGTAACCAATTACCCACGCTCTATAATTTCTCAATGAGTTTTTTCTCCTCCACTAATTCCAATCATCAGGACAACCATGACGACATAATTATTAAAGGATTTAATGGAGGTTCTTACAATTAATGACAGCAGAAATTGTCGCAGAGGCTGAATTTCAAATTAAAATATGAGGATGTGATTTGTTTGATGGATTTTTTTTTCTTAGTACACTTCTTTTATTATTTATTTAAGACGAAATTTATTCTATAAATTTGGTATTCATATATTTTTATTTATTTGTAAAAGAATAAGTAAACAAAAGTTGTAATGATAGCGTAAGAATTAAACTCAATTATTAATCATCATTATTATTTCAATTTAAATTTAATTATTGATCAAAGTAATATACCTGTAACCAATTACCCACGGTCTATAATTACTCAATGAGTTTTTTCTCCTCTAGTAATTCCAATCATCAGTACAATCATGACGGCATAATTATTGAAGGATTTAATGGAGATTCTTACAATCAGTAAAAACGGGAATTGTCGCAAATTCATAATTCCAATTCAGAATATGAGAATATGATTTTTTTAATGGAGAAATATTTTTATTAATGTCAATTCTCCTTATTATTCATTTAAGACGTCGAAATATATTCTACAATTTTTCAAATAATTTTTTTTCTTCCTAAAAGAATAAGTAGATAAAAAATTGCAATAATAGCGTAAGAAATTTAACTTAATTATTTATCTAAGTAATCCACCTGCGACAAATTACTCACGCTCTATAATTTCTCAATGACTTTTTTCTCCCCCAGTAATTCCAATCATCAGTACAATCATGACGGCATAATTATTGAAGGATTTAATAGAGATTCTTACAATCAATAAAAGGAGGAATTGTCGCAGAGTCATGTACTTATTTTCATTTATCCCCTCATCTCTCTCTCTCTCCCCCTTTTTTTCATTTTTTCTCAACATTCGAACGTGCCTGTAACCTTCATCTCCAGCGCGTTTTTACGGTTATAAATTCCAACAAACCGGCCTTAGTTATAAGACGTCTCAATAACTGAAGACACAGGCCATACAGCCCGGGTGATGTGTGTCGTGCCAATCGTCAATTTATTTCTCCCGTGTCCCCACTCGTAATTTCATCGATTCACTTTTTATTTGATATTTACGGTTTCCCCCTCATATTTCAGAATATTGACGCTTCGTGTCGTCAAACAATTGACTTATATTCAAAGTACTATTGATGAGTGATTAAGTTAATTTTTTCATTCACAACAAATCCATACTGTTCATTTATCTTCATTTCGACAGTCAAAATTAAATAGTCTCAATGAAAAAAAATACTCTTGCCTATTTTATTTGTTAATTAATAAATTCAATGAATCATGAATGAAAATTCATAATCAGTAGTTAATTATCTTGAAAATACTATTAATGGATAATTGATTCAACTGTTTTATTCCATTTTATTTTATTTTATAAACAAAAAATATTTTCGTTTCGGTAATCAACATTAAATCATCTTGTCTATTTTATTTGCTAATTAATTAATTGAATTATCTATTTAAATATTCAGATCTGATATCACGCATGTTGAACAAATTATGAAAGAGTAAATAGAGGTGAATAAAAGGGAACAGGGGGAATGAGTAAAAAGTTTTAGTGGACTACCCACGAAGTTTATCGAAGGATTTCACGGGTAGTTTTTTCCTCCACTCTCCGTGACTTCCGGTGAGGCTTCACTGAGCATTAAATTGTCAAATTTTTACCCTCCGATTTCTTGCTCAGCCATCCAGGGAGAGCCCTCCCGCCTCTCTTTTTTTCTGAGTCGTTACGGACCCACGTCTTAATTCGATGTATTGACTTGTGCACGAACCGTGAGCTCGGAAAAATGGAGGGGATTCCATTCTCAATAGATCGAAATTGGCAGAGTGAAATGTCACGATTTTTCAGTCATTCTCTATATATTTTCTCACTTCTTGAAATGAGATCAAATTCGTCCAAATCCCATCATTGAATTATCGAATATTTATCTGTTACAATTTTTTGTTCGTAATCTGAACAAAGTCCTCCCAGAAAACGAATTAATTTGTCTATTTTATCAATTTACATTATCTGAGTATTTTATTAATTATCTTCGCAATGATTGCTGTGATTTAATCTAGAAATAGTCGGGATAATTTTTGTTTGTTGACACGAAGAGTCATTCTCTCCAGAGGTCCAGAAACCAACGCGCGACATGAATATTCATTAGATTTCACTTCTCCTCTCTCCCACGCGTGTCCTATTGAGGATCAATTAGCGCTCGACTACCCACTCATTATCAGTTGAGTGGTGACACTCGGTCATCATCCAATTCACTAGGATTTTCAAACATCGATTATTGATCAATCGATATCTGAAGTGTTATGAGTTTCTCGTGTTTCGGGGTCAATCTATTGTACAAAAAAAAAAAAAACTACTTCATGGCATACATTTATGTTCAATCCTGAACAATCGATTGGAATATAATTATCTGATCGAAATTTGTGGACAGAAAACAGATTAATTCAATTATTATCATTTTGCGGGAAAATTATTATTATAATATTTACCCTCATTTCATCAATTCATTAATTAACAATTCCATCAACTATCAATTATTTTGACGCAATATTTTAATTCTAAAAAATAGATGAAATGAAAATTGCAAAATATATTTGAACGCCTTGAATAAATAATGAAAATTGTTTGCATTGAGAAAAATATTTCCACTAAAAAAATCACATAAAAATTTCCATAAATAAATTCGCATTATCGTTAACTAATTAATAATGCCATCAATTATCATCATCACTATCAATTATTTTGATGCAATAATTCAATTCAAAAAATTATATGAAAAGTAATTAAATAATATATTTGAATAAATGACAAAAAACTCGTATAAAAAAATATATTTCCATTAAAAAAATCATATCCTCATATTCTGAAGTGTCCAATGGAATTATGCAGATGTAATCCCCGAAAGAATTCGATAACTGAAGAATGCAAAAGGAGATAGTTCAAAAATCCGATAAAGCACAGGCAGTTGAAATTAAACGGCCAATGAAAAAAAAAATCCCTCCGATATAACGCGAGTATGTAGTCTGGTAATTCAAACGATTTGGTTAGTGTATGGGCGGGCAGAGAGAAGAATCTGTGGAAAGTTATGAGCTTGGGATGAAGCCTCAACGTTTTACTGTAAAAGCGCCCCCCATGGGATGGTTACCGAGGTGGGCAACGGCGGGGCGCCTGTGCTACGCGTGGAATGCTTTAATAATGCATTCCTGATGAACGAACGCTTTCTAGTCTATACGTCCTTTCAATTTAATACACGATACTGTTCAGCGGGCTTGTGGGTAGAAAATGTTCAAGTGAACCACGGGTATGAGACTATTTATAAGAACATTTTCAACTCGCTGGGTAAATTGCTTGTGAAACAATGCAATTTATTGGACTGATGGAGTAATTATTATTTTCATTCTACTCTGTTTCAATGGAGACAAGTTTTCTAACGATACGACAATTGTTGAGGGAATTTCTCGTAAAAAAACTCACTCTCAAATTGAAAAAAAGTGATTGATTTTACTTGTTAATTAATTTATGAATAAAAAAAAATCAGCTAAAAAATTGATATTAATAAGATTATGAAATCAGTTTCATGAATTTGTTGACGTGTTTGCATGAAATTAAGATACGAAATAAAGTAGTAATTGGAGATATTAATTTTCAAAGTTAATTCAATAATTTTTAAATGATGAAAAATTCACGACAATTAAACCGGTTGGTTTGGCAAATTTGTCGGGACGGAAGTCCCTCATTCTTCCCCCTGATTGCCTCAAAATATCCCGTTGAACGCAGCGTGCACCAATGGAACTTAATACACCACACACGAATTAATTATCAATTCATTGGCGAATTAATTACGAAATAATCGTGTACAAATAAGTCTCTCGTGATCAGGGCGTTGACGGTGAATAACGACGATACAAACGATTATTTATAGCACTACTGGGCATTATATTACGCCTCATTAGAGCGCTGAATGAGATTAACTAAGTCCCATCGAAATATGAAGCGGTGGCGACTGATTGAGTGGTCGCAATATTTTTTTTCTAATTTACCACTGTTGTGAGAACTATTTCAGATAAATAATGGAAAAATTAATATTATTGGGAATTATTTTGTAATTGAGTGGGGGAGTGGATTATTTTATAATTAATTATTATTTTATAATTAAATTTAAATTGTCTATTTTATTTTCAATGGACGGCCCCTTATGTGATCTTCATTTGATCTCCATATGAGCTTTATATGAACTTCTGACACTTATGGGAACTTTATATAACCTTTGATCCTGATATGACCTTCACGGGACCTTAATGTGACCTTATGACCCTTATGAAACGTTCATGAAAGCTTCACATGATCTTATGCCCATTATATAACCTTTATGAGACTTTAAAAAGACCTTATGACCCTGATTTGACCTTCAGGAGACCTTAATATGACTTTATGACCCTGATGTGACCTCCATTAGACCTTCCTATGCCTTTATGATCCTTATATACCCTTCATGCGACCTTGATATGACCTTTTGACCCTTACATGACCTTCACGACACTTTCCCATGACTTTATGACCCATATATAACCCTCATATGACCTCATAAGCGTCGCCATTTCCAAAAGTCACGTAAAAATGTTGCGTTACCTAAAACCCTTTTTTTTATTAATCATAAAATATATTTTTTTTATAAAAAAAATTTTTTCTTGAATTCAGAGGAATGACTTGGAACTCACTATTCAAATAATTAGATAAGATTCAATTGCATATAATAATTTTCATAATTGCCAAATGCTCAAATTCTTGACAATTAATAACAGAATTTTTTACAACTGGACGATAAATGCCCGAGAGAGATGTATAATCAAGCGCTTAATTGATCAAGCGTAGAATCACGAAGAGTCAAATCAGACGTGTCCAAACACATTCATTATACCCACGCACCGATCGATTGCCATCATGAACAATAAAGTGTTAATTGCGTTATTATACCTGTACATGGGGGGATGTTACCAATGAATGTGCAGTGAGAATTTATCTCGTCCAGCATCTCCGTGTGCAAGCCAAACCACTCAAGGGCCATTGTGAGATTATTAAATAGGATGATGATGCTCAAATTGCCTCCCTCTCGCTCTCCATCCCGCGTGGATTCAGAAAATTTTCATTCGGATATCTTGATCTCGTTGCCATCACACAACACGCTAATGGGAGACTGATTCCGGGGAATTCTTAACGATCAGATTTTAATGACTGGTGTCTCTCAAAGTTTTGGAAATGCGGGGGGGGGGAGGGGAACTCATGATTGGATGACGTTTAGTGGGCTATTAATTTTGATTTATTTCGAGCATTTTTATTGTCGACAAATTTGTCTAGGATGTAGCAAAATGAAAGATGGGGAATTCTACATTCTTCTAGGGTTTTATTGTAATTTTTGGGTATTGATGGGGCAAAATGAACTGATTGACTCTTGCCTCTATTAATAGTGAAATTTTTTAGTCGATTTTTTATTCATTATTTATTTTTAATAAACGCTCTGATGTTTAATAATAAAAGTTGAAAAGAATTTTAACGAAAAAAAAATTAAATACCCTTGGTTGCATTGGTGGGGCAAAATGGACTGCTTTGAGTGGTCGTATAATAATGCAATAATTAATATAATGATATAAAAATAAAATTAGTGTTACAAAATTATCTATGCGAATTAAAAAACAACATTCGTAATTTATAATTTTTATTTCTGCAAAATCGTACAATTTTGAGACGAAATGCTTGACATTTTGTCGAAATAAAATTGAACACAGAGATGTTTTTTTCAACTCCTCTCAACCATAAAATTATTCGAGTGTAGATCACTTTTCCTGTTTTCGCATCCCTGATTTTAGAAAATACAAAAAAATGCATGTTGTGTCGCCGGAATAGCACCCAAAATAATCCTCTTGACGAGAAGCGTCGAGGACCCTCTCTCGGCTGATCTGATCTGATCTTCTTGCACACTTCTGGAGAGAACTCAACAGAGAAAAAAAAACTCGGGGGAAAAAATAAAGGATCGTAGCAGTATCGTTTTCCAAACAAAATGCCCCCTCACTGCTTCAGTCAAGGGGAAACAATTTTCATCCCTCTTTTGGATTGTTTGGGGTACAAGACGCTCCTCAACAATCAACGTATCCGTTTCAACTAGCTAGCTCACTCCATCGGTCATGACCCAAATGCTAAAAGCCACTTGTTGTCGTGCGTCCGTGCGTGATCAATTTTGGCCCTTTTTGCTTCATTTTTTTCTCTCTTTTTTTGTAAATAATAATCTGCTTTCGGAAATCGGGGAGAATATCGACGCTTCTTTATTCCACATTTTAAAAGACGGGAAAAGAGGGGAAATTGATGTCAAAAAATTTGTCTGTTCATAGAAAAATTAATTTCATAATTTTGGTGCAAAAAATTTCCATTCTTTTAACACTGATTCCATAATAATTATAAGTATAACCTGAATAATTCAACCTTAGAAGCATTTAAGAAAATTATTATATTTATAAATGTATAAATTATTTATACTTAACGCATTAAACTTTTTTTCACTTTCAGAATGAAAAAAATTATTGAATAATTCGAGTAGTAATTTAATTGGCAGTCAATTAGTTAAAGCAATTTATGATTCAATTAATGAATTCTATTGAATTGTTCAATGAGGAAGAAAATAATTTAAAAATTTGAGTCAGAAAAAGTGAAATAGAACAATTTTTATTCCGTGCATGATGAATTTTTCTTCTCCCTTCATTTTTTTCCTTCTCGTGTTTGTAAATCATAATCTGCTTTCGGAAATTGGGGAGAATATCGACGCTTCTCCATTCCCCATTTCAAAATACACGGGAAAATTGATGCAAGAGAATTCGTCTATTCCTAGAAATGAAAAAAATATATGTATTCACTTCATAATTTTGCTTCCCAAAAAAATCCCAATCTTTCTCCACTGATTTCATGGTAATTATCAGCATACCCTGACTAATTCAACCTTAAATTCCTCTAAGTATCCAACAAATTATGATAATTTATACACTTATAAATTTTTCCCCCAAATCTCAAGGTGTTTCGTGATCACGAGTCAATTTCTGGCCCCTTGAAATTAGTTTTGAAAAATTCCTCGGAGGTGTGGAGAGGATGAGCCAAAAAGAAATCTTTGGATGAGGGGAGGGTGAGGGGGAACGGGTTGCCCGTGGCGGGTTCTATTAGCCCAGACACGAATATATACTTTCTGCGTGCGTGTGGCCTGCCACCATGCTCGCCATCGAGAAATCTCTATTGTGGGATGTATCCACACATTGGTTATGGGGATTTGGAGACACCCGGGATAATTCGGGGTTTTGAAATCATGGGGAGTGACACTTTTTTATTATATGTCAAGGGGTTTTTATGTTTGAGAGCTCCCATTTGACCTCAGGTTACCGAACATTTTGGAATGATATTACTCTCCAAACTTTTACAGTTGGCAGTGTCTACACGGAGAGAAATATTCAATAAAAATGACTTATCATTTCCGTAATTCCGGAGCGAAATGTGGTTGTAGGAAATTTTACGGAACTGTCACGGAATTTTTCCAGAGCGTTCCGTAATTTTTACCTGAATCTCCCGTAAAAAATTCTATACCGTCACTTAAATTTTCTGGGTCGATTCCGTAATCGGTGAGCGAATTGTGAGTTCCGTAATTTTTACTGAACATCTCTCTCCGTGTATTTACACGCTCCACGGTAACTTCGACCGTGGACATGCGACACGTTTTCCCGTGGATTCAAGGTAATGTCTACCGTGGATATATGGGAGATCGTGGACCCTCAACTTCTACGTCTCAAATTAAATCTAGACGATAAACTAGACACATCGAATCAATTGATAAGTGACATGCGCTGAGAAAAAAATTACTTTTGCCAAGTAAATTTACTAACTACAAGAGAGTCTACACATTTCAAATGCAAATATTTATATACATTTCCTTGTGGCAAGTAAATTTACTTCCACTTTAATTTATTTTCTCAGTGTGCAGACAGTAGACTAGTAAATAATTTTCTCAAAATATTAATTCGTTGAATACGAATATCAGTCCAGATTAACGTACTCAAAACAGCCACATTTATGTAAACTACATAATTTAGTCACTGTTGATGGTTAAATTCACTATTTAAAGACAAAAAAAAATTCTGTTTAATGAATATGATATTGAAACATTGAAATTTAGTTGAATAGTTTTCATTATTTATTTATGAGAAGGAAATGTTGAAAAAAATAATGATTTGTCAAATATGATATGAGCGACACATTGATAATCCATAAATGAAAATACTTGATCGATTTTTTTCTTCACCTTCAGAACTGTAAATGGAGATTGAAATGGTGAAATTAGTGATGAAGATATCAAAGGAAGTGGCTGCCCTTTGATAAGTACAAACCGCGCGGAGCCGAATTTATTTATTACTCTGGGTTGCGTCCGGCACCCCCTCATTAGCCATTATGTCGTGCAACGGTAGTACATAACCCATTCGATAATAAAAACATACAGATGTCGCAGACACGCCTACCTCGAAAATATCTCCATTCACCATTAGAGAAAAGAGGGAGGGGGCAGGGGGGTCTCCACTCCGCGTTTGTTGTGTTCAACTGTTGTTGGGTATCATGAAAACAATAAACACCGGTTTACAGTGGGATCATCCGACGTTTGGGTGGGGAAGGGCGCGTGAATGAGCCGGAATTGGAATGAATAAAATAAGGTGCGCTTGAAAAAGGATCGTATCACCAGGCATTTCATATCTCAATATTTAAATTATTCAATTTTTTTTTCAATTAAAAAAATTAATTGAATTCATTTATAATTTCATAAATTAATTTTATTGAATTTATTAGTGAGAAAGGAATTGAATTGAAAATTGCAGTCATAAAACCGTGAATTTGAAGAATTTTTCGTCATTCATTTTGTTTTTTATTTTTAAAATAAAAAAGAAATTAATTCATTAACATCCGCTTAATTAATTTAATTAATTGATAATTTAACCAATTAATTTTGCTGAATTTTTCAATGAGATAGAAAAATTGAAAAGTAGAGTCATGAAATTGATGAATTTTTCATTAATTTGTTTTTTCATTTAAAAAATTAAATAAAAAACGCTTCGAAATCTCTCATAAATTTCTGGGTGAAAAGAAATCAATTATTTTTTCTCTGCGTCATTGAAAATTTGTGAAGACACTGAGAGATATAAGAGAGACGTTACTCCAATTGTTTCGAGCCGTGGGAACCAATTTTCGTTGATTTCATCGAGATAAAGGATTTTCGTGAATGAACGTGATCCCACGGCTGATTATTTACCCTCCCCCTCTCGCAGCCCCACCCCTCGAAACGAGTTTCTTCTCCATTCATGCCCAGAAGTGCTGTCGAACTCCCGAAAAAAGAGGGAAAAAAGGGCCTCCGAAACGGAAAACGAAACCGATACAGACGTTAAAAATTCTCTATTCATCTCGTCTCATCTCTTCCTTTTTTCTTCCCTCCATTCTTTCCATTCTTTTCCCCCGTTCAAAAATGAAGTAATCTCGTAAAACGTATAATTCTCAGTCATGCCAAAGCGAGGTAATCTGGTAATCGTTTGGATTATTCCGTCTGCCCAAACAGATTATTTCTCATTTTTTTCCCCATTCTCAACCCCCCATCCTCATAATTTCACGAATGTATTCAACGGTTCTTTTATGATATTTCCTCAATACTTTATTTAACAGCAGTATAAACCCGGTGTCTAACATCAATTATTATTTTTACGACTACTCTAATGCATTTAAAAAACATCATCATGTGAAACTACGATTTCAGAAAGACAGGAATCATTTGATGGAATTTTTTAAGAGAATTTTAGGGGAATTTTATTGCGTGAAGGATGCGTTTGAAAAAAGATTATGATAAATTACTGAAAATTATTATTTTTGCAGGAAATAATTGAATAATTCGAATATCAATAGTGGAAATTCCGTTAATTCAGTAGGAAAATTAAGGGATGGCTCTCAATATTCTAGCATTGACTTGGATTTTTCAAAAAAAAAATTCAGATTTAGTTCTGAACGGTAAGTAATGTTTCTATTATTAATTACTGTCCTCCAACATCTCTTACGCATTCAAAGAAACCCCTAATTTTTCTTGGAATTGAAATTGAAGTAATTGAATTTTGCGTAGATTGAAAATTTAGAGCAATAGCTGCCTCAATTTTTATAAATTTTAATAATTTCCGATGTGCAAAATAATTTCCATTGAATATTCTAGAAATTCACTCATTGGTCATTAAAAATATTTATGAGAATTTCATTTTAATTTTCAATGACTAGTTACTGGAAATTTCAAGACTTTTTATTTGAAATTTCAGGAGCAATTTGCTAACGATGAAAATTCCAGAGAAATTTCAAGTAAAAAATCTTGAAATTTTTAACAACAAATAATTGACGTGAAATTTCCATTGATCTTGTTATTAATAAATCAGTCAATTTTCTTGGATTTCCAAGATGAATCAGGAATTCCGTGAGCAATTTAGTCTGAAATTGAATTCAAGTTCCGAATATTGAAAATTCAAATGCATTTGTGACTTAAATTTCAAAAAAATTCCAACAGTGCATGACTCCATGCATCATATTGGTCCATTCCTCCGCTATTCCCATTAAACCCCCAAAATTTCCCAGACTCGGCTCAAATGCCCTCTCCAAAAAATTCACCAGTGTTTCATTCCCCCACACTTAATTAACACCCCAATAAACCACCTGTCTCACATCAATTACCACCTCCGCAGCATCTCCGAGATATCCCAAAAGCCCCCAAAAAAATCATTCGCCAGAATTTTATTGACAATCAAACAAAAGTGATTCAGGAATGTCTGTCAGGTGAGTCATAAATCCGTAAATCCCCTGTTATCATCTGAGAAAAAAAAACCCAAAAACTATTGTTTCAGTATCCACAGGCAGGTGACAGCGGAAACGCACGAAAAAAACCCAGGAATTTACGAATGCAGGAGGATGACTGGGACTGAGCGAGACAGGCCGAGGTAAAAGCAAACTCAGACGGATGGGGCACGTGGGAAAGAGACTCCAGATTGCCCCATTGGCTCTTCCTTCCCCCTCCCCCCTGCCCCACCATTTGTGTCTTTATTTTTCAAAGTATACCTTATACATCATGTATCCGCTGGCACACAAGACGCTCAACGCGTAATCCAAGTGTAAACACGATTTAACCCGAGGGATATTTCCTCACTTCCGTGAAAAATCCTCGAGCGTGATGAGGGGATTCGGTCATGGGTGATTGGTTCTCGGGTCGTTTCACCTTTAAATGAGAAATAAGGAAATAAAAAATCGTAAAAATGCTTTTTCCTCTTATCTCGGGGGGTGGGGGAGGGGAGAAGGTGTCTGGGAGGCCTGTGAACCTGCCCCGGGGGCTTTGTAGAAAACTAAATATTGTTTTGTACCTATAATACACTGTCGTAAAGATAGGAAATAATGTTTCGAGGATTCGAACAGGGCAGGTGGATTATTGAGAGGCTATGGGGATGGGTAATGATGAAGGTTTTTTTTATATCGTAAAGTTATTTTTTATAATTTTTTATTCTCAACATTTTTTGATTTTCCAATCTTTTTTTATTGCTTGAAAAAATTTATAGCAATTTCACACCAGTAATAATAATTCCTATTGTGTTAAAAAACAACAGTGATTGAAAGTATACAGATTATCTTTTATTTTTTATTCAAATCCAAATAACGACAATTTTTTTACCTTCAATCAAGATAAAAATCACCTAATGAAACATTGTAATTCCCTCATTTGAATGAATGAATCTCCCTCATTTAAATACTCATTTCTCTCGGATATTAGACAAGAAGCACATTAATCCCCCAAAATAAAAAAGTCCACAAAAACCCCCGGAAAAGAAGAACGATGTGCGTTACGAGAGGTGGAGTGAGCGAGTGAGGGACTGGGTCCCGCAATAATTAACAATCCATTTTGTATTCGACTCACCTGATAGCAACGTGTGCGGTCCCCCACCAGTGTGACGTCATAATTCGGGGCTCCGCGATGCTCCGTACCCGCCCCCTTAATACGGGTTCCGACACCTTAAGGCCTCTCGCAATCCACAGCACGCACTCTCCACTATTCTCGGGCTGTTTCATTTTATTTTATTTTTATTTTTTCATTTTTTTTCTGTCTCACTCATTTCCCCTCCCCCCTCGGCCCTTTTTCCACCCCACCCCCCTGCTCGCGCCCCCTCCACGTGAAATTCTGCTCAATGCAGAGAAAATAAAGGTACAGAGCAGTGGATGTGTGCATACAAGTCGAAGTGAGAAGAATGAAATTTTTCTGGATGAGTATTATACCCACACCTTGGAGGCGAAACCAATGGCGAAATGGGGATGGGTGGCGGAGGGTGGTCAGTTTGGGGGGGGAGGGGAAGGGGTATAATGGGTCTTGGGTGCTTGGACTTCACACGATGCCGACGGAACGGAGAAGACGGTGTCAGAGGGAGACAAGGAGAGAGCACGGTGGAAGCAAACGAAATTCTCATGCAACTATCAACATCTTCCTCTCGATTTTTAGCCCTGCCTTTTTACAACTACAATTTTTTTTGCTTTCGTTTCGATTTCTGGGGGTGCCTGATAAGGGGCGGGAAGGGGGTGCCACCCCTCCTCTTCCCTAGGATCAAATCTATTTGTGAGATAACAACTGATTGAATTATTAATTGATGGGATGGGGTAATCAGGGGAGGTGGGAATTTGTGAATTACTGTGATTTTTTTAGTCAATTTTTCTGTTAATTGGGAATATTTGGAAGACGGAGGAATTCATGAAGATTCGTAAACAATTAGGTACGCATTTTTTAAAATCATAATGAAAGGGGTTATATTGAAAATTGCAACAGAAATTGATTTTACAAAAATAAATCCTCAATAAAATTTAATTTTTCTATAACCTTTCCTTAGAAATTTAGGCGAAAAGTAATTAAATGAAGTTTCATTCATTCAATTCAATTATTTTTCGAGGAATTGCATAAAAATTCATTGCATAATGCAAAAAGGTTCAATTTCCTAACATAATAATTTCCCTGGCATCTCTTCAACTACCGGGGCGAAACGGGTAGTTTCGATAGTTGATTTTGGAATTCTCGCGTTCCTAGAAAATTTCGTAGGTAGACCGAGAAAGACAGATGGAAGAGAAGAGCGAGGAATGGTAGAGGTGAGATGCTGGCGCGCGAGCTAAACCTGAGGTAATCGGTGTCGTGGGCGGTGCCGATGGGACGATCGGTGCCAATTATCCATCGTCCATTATTCCACCTCGTGCCCTCTCTCGCCACCGGTCCCAAGAGTACAGACCCCTTACCATTTTTCCCCCTTTTTCTCTTTTCTCTTCTCGCCTCTGATCCCTCATTTTTCATTTTTTTTTCACATTCGAGTGGTTGAGAACTCTTCGTTTTATTCCAAAGTGTCTTTATAGGCTCTCACAAGCGTCGCACGATATTTGTGTTGTACTTATTCATGCGTAGCGACAATTAATGCTTGGACAAGTACTCGTTATAAGCAACATGTGGGGGATTACCGTGGTGGGGGGGCCGAATGGAGTGAAACGATCAATCAATTAATTCACAATTGTGGGATTAAAGTGATGGGAAAAACATTTCTGATGACTTATCGTGATTTAAATACTTGTAATTACGCCCATGAGTCGTTTTAATTGACAAAAAAAATTGAATAGAGGATCAAACGTTGGTGATTACAGAATAATGTTCTCTGATTAAAACGAGTAATTTTTTAAGTCTAGAATAGATTACTGAGCGGTTTCCAACGGTTTAGCAGCGGTTCTGCAGGGGTCATATAGTTCTAATTAATTTTATTGCGTGTTCGAAGGGAATAGATCGAGAAACGATATTTAAAAAATTTTGCAGCGGTTCTCCACGCTTCCGCAGCGGTTTTACAGCGGTTCTGCAACGGTTATAAAGTCGTAATGAGTTTTATTACACGTGTGGAAGACGCAAATGGGAAAACGACATTGTAAAAATCCTGCAGCGGTTTTCAGCGGTTTTTTAACGGTCATAATAAGTGCCTCCTTTTTTGGAATGACTAATGACCTTCAATTAAGGCAAACTTGATCTAATAATAGAAACTATTCACTGTATTCTCCTGGTGGGGGATGAATTGAGTGAAACGATTAATCAATTCACCCTCAATTATGAGATTAAAATGATGGAAAAAATATTTCTGATGACTTATCGTGATTTAAATACTTGTAATTACACCCATGACTCGTTTTAATTGACAAAAAAATTAAACAGAGGATCAAGCGGTCGGTAATTACAGAATAAAGTTCTCTGATTAAAACGAGCAATTTTTAAAATCTAGAATCATTGTTTGATGCTCTACAATCATCATTAATCATCAGCCCTACTGACGTTTTTATGCCTCAACAAGGGGGCTCGATAAAAAATTAATCCACTAATTGCACAAGCATAATCATCATTATCATTATCATCAGAATTAACAACAATGAGGCTGAAACAGAGGTATTTCACGTGTCGTATAACTGTTTGCCATGTGGGGCCTCCGGCAAATTCTACCTTGCAACGGTCATTCGTGTAGATATTAGGCCGATTGTCGTGCCTGATTCGCCACGGTGCCTGAAATAAGGCGCCCGTGGCTCGACGGCACTAACACCAAAGTTGGCCAAGCCCACCCTCAGACATCTCCAGGACTCCTTATGCCTCATTCGCCTGCTCCCTCATCCCAACATCGTAATAATTCGCTTCAGCTTTGGGTTGGCGATTTCTTTTTTTTTCGGGTTTTTTTTTCCACGGGTCTTAATATCGTTCGTATGTGAGATCTCTGTTTTAGGTATTTATTAGTGGATGGGATGATGGATCAATTAATTCAATTGGATTGAGGTGGAGATTCTTATTGGATTCGCACCCAGAGAAATGATATATCAAATATTATTCATTTAAATAATTTTTCATTGTTTCATTTCCTTTTATTATTTCAAGAAACATAAATTTCCGGGCTGAAGAAAGAAAACGATTACCTATTTTGCCCCAGTCTCGAACATGAAAAAAATCATTTTTATGACATGAAAATTTTTCATTTAAATTGTCATTATTTATGAAATTCCCCCTGAAATATCAGTGCCCGGAAAATTTTGCAGCGGTTCACAGCGGTTGGACAGCGGTTCGAACGGTTTTGCAGCGGTCTAGCATCGGTTTAGCTGAGGTTTCATAGCAGTGATACACAGTTAAAATGCCGTTCATCACATGGCTGAAAAAAACAGATGGGAAACAGTTGTACGGTAATTTAGGAGCGGTTCTCCACCGGTCTGCCAGCGGTCGAACAATTATAATGAACCCTATTGAATCATGAAGAAGGCAGATGAAAAAATGGTCATGCAAAAATCGATTAGCGGTGTGCAGCGGTCACAGCGGTCTTTATGCATTAAATTCCCCCTGAAATTTCCCGGATACCCAAAATTTCGTCAGATACGCTCCCCGTGTTCCACGGCATCCCGGGTGGATGTTGAATGGTGGCGCGGTACCGGGGGCATAATAACAGGAGAGTGAGGGAGAAGTGGTGGGTCCGGAGTACTAGCTGATGACTTCATTGAACCCGTCGCGGCAGGGCCCGCCGTTTGCCCCGATGGACCTCCCTGAAATCGCCTCAAATTATAACGCCGACGTGAGGAAGAGAAGATAGTTCACCCGGGGGATACTCTTTTGATGGGCTTGAGACACGTTTTAAAGGATGAAACACCGTAGAAACGCCCTGTGAAACATCTCTCTCGTGTGTATACCTTCAAGCTAATTTTTTCGCCCTCCCTCCCGATATCTTCTTTGAATTTCTATTGGTGTCATGATGCAGATGAGCCTGATTGTTGACGACTTTATTCGGGCCTTGATCGTATTTATGATCACGTGAGCTGAGATCATTACACTTGAACAGGAATCTTTAAAGTTCATAACGAAAAAAACCGAATTTTTCTTATCTTCAACATTTTTGTAATTTTTTGTACCATTTTTCTTTTTTTTCAATTTTTTTAGTCCAATTCAATTCATCGGATGATGAATGGATCAACCCCCCTATGGAGTCACTATATTATGCATAGACAGGTCTGTCAATCGATTTCGTTACGCCTGATCGATTCAGTATAGCGCACGTTTCACAACTCACAAATATATTATTCTATATAAACATGTAGCGATGAAATTTGAGAGCGGTAAAAACCATGGCGACAGGCTGATTGATCTATTGGCCGAATATACGTTACCACTGGCTAGACCACACTGTCCCATATATTATTCAATGCATGTTTGTTTTTTAGTGTTAAAAAATTTTGTGGAATTACTGATACAACAACCGTTAGGATAAGAGGAGTATCGTGATCCGTTTGCGTTGAGTTGAGAGTCGTGCATGCCTTTTAGTCTAATAAAATTATGGGTTACAAGTCAATGTCTGCACGCTGGAGTTGCGCATGTGAATGGAATCAGTCATATTCTTCATGCACTCATTTTATGATGCTGAGATTTTTTTGAATTGGGAGTATCGTTAAAAAAAATTGAAAATATTTGAAAATTTACGTTCTGAAATGTGAAAAAATATGCAGTTGAATGTTGCAGCGGTTTTCAGCGGTTTTGCAACGGTCATAGAGTTCTAATGAAGTTCATTACATGTTTGAAAGAAATATTTCAAAATGGGTTTTCAAAAATCTTGCAGCGGTTTCCGGCGGTTCTGTAGCGGTCTTGCAAGGCTTTGGCAATTTTATTATGCGTTTGAGGGAAATACATATCAAAACGGTTTTTCAAAAATGTTGCAGCGGTTTTCAACGGTTCTACAACGAGATGAACGTAAAAATCCTCCAGCGGTGTCTAGCGGTCATACACCTTGCGCCTTCGATTTTCTATTAACTCACAATTTCCAATAAGGGGCAGTAAACTTAATCCAATAAATTCATTAGCTCTATAATATATAGTCATTGAATTCTAAGAATATTTTTGCAACTTTCGTGAATAATGTTTTCGCCATTTAAAAAGCGATTTACCTACTTTAAAATCCTCAATTAATTACGATAATTGGAGGCAACCAAGTATTCGCTGTATTTCCAACATTTCCAAGAAATGAAAATGTCACCTGGTAAATTAACTGTCGATCTACTTAGAACCGTTCAAATAATCAGAATATTCATTGAAATAAATTTTTTCCCCGGCAAAATCCACATGCTGTAGCTTTTGTAATCTAAATTATTCCCGTCGCGTTGTTTACCCAGGATTAATTGCATTCAATACAGTACGGAAAAACTTGATTCAACAATTCCTACGTCCATCCTGTAACGACCGTGAAGCGTGTTGAAATACCTAGAATTAGATACAGATATGCATAAGGCTGATCGCCGAGGCCTTTAACAATAATTTTTCTTCTACTTGAAAACCACCAACTTCCTTCATTTAATTTATCTCATTTCTCTCCTCCCCCCCCCCTCTCCCCCGGTGACTTTTTTATTTTATTCAATCCTACTTTCGTCTTCCCCTGGCGATTCGCACGGAGCAGGTTCTCCAGCGGAATTTACAATTCACACCGTCGGACCCGTGTCCAAGTGAAACATATAAATGGCATTTGGAGGAGAGCGAGTTGAAAAAAAATGGAGGAATTAAATTAAGAAAAATACGAATAGTTGGGGGAGGTGCATAATCAGTCAATGTTTGAGTAATAGATGATGCTTGGGCTTGCATCACACTATTTTCAACCCCCAACAGTGAGCACCATCAACTCTGAGAATTTTCTGAAGCTCATTCTCCAAGGTAAGATACAATTTTTTTTTTACAAGTTTTAAAAATAAAACACTTTGAAAAACAATCATTTGCTCATAGCGAAATTGATGCATGCAATTTGCATTTCTAAAGAGCGTCCGAGCCAACCGGAAATGATCAATTCAAAAACTAAACGTCAAGCAATCGCATGAAACAGAAAACATAGGGAATGATTATTTTGATATCACGATCACAATATTCCTCTCAATAACACATCTAGCGATTCCGATTGAGATCTAAAAATGGTATACGTTGTATCCATTATATTATAACCAGTTTTATCTATATCAGTAGAGAGTGAGTATCTCGATACGATGATTTTTCAAGATAAGAATCCAAACGTTGACGGTTCGAGTATCAACCGGCTGGATCAAACGTTATCAAGATT
Source organism: Diachasma alloeum (assembly GCF_001412515.2). Lineage (NCBI taxonomy): Eukaryota > Metazoa > Arthropoda > Insecta > Hymenoptera > Braconidae > Diachasma > Diachasma alloeum. The sequence continues at coordinate 159,107 of NW_021680569.1, forward strand.
GCTGGGGTTGCCGTTGAATATATGAGACATGAGGTCGTTGAAGGTGGTGGAGGATGTTGAGAGTGGTGGAATGAAGTGGGAGGAGAGAGGGGGAGAGTGAGGAGGGGAGGCTTGCCAATGGGGGATAAAAGGGGGCGAGGGTGGGATCGTTGTGGAACGACTGGAAACTGGATGTTACGTTGGACGTGTGCTTGAGAGTGCTGCGTCGAGTAGAATATACTCACGAGGGAGAAAAAAGGAGAAGAGAAGAAGTTGGAGGAGGCTGCATTCCCCGATAATTAGTCTCACCCATAAATTACCATCCATTCTGTGTCTGTGTTGGTCCGCCTAACGCCCTTCAACATTTTTTCGTTAATTTCTCGGGTTAGAACCGTCCTTTATGATCAATTTGTGGTCACAATTGGGTTTTTTAGGGGTTTTTTT
>NW_021680569.1:159563-180580 GCF_001412515.2 Diachasma alloeum
CCCCCCCCCTCTCCCCCGGTGACTTTTTTATTTTATTCAATCCTACTTTCGTCTTCCCCTGGCGATTCGCACGGAGCAGGTTCTCCAGCGGAATTTACAATTCACACCGTCGGACCCGTGTCCAAGTGAAACATATAAATGGCATTTGGAGGAGAGCGAGTTGAAAAAAAATGGAGGAATTAAATTAAGAAAAATACGAATAGTTGGGGGAGGTGCATAATCAGTCAATGTTTGAGTAATAGATGATGCTTGGGCTTGCATCACACTATTTTCAACCCCCAACAGTGAGCACCATCAACTCTGAGAATTTTCTGAAGCTCATTCTCCAAGGTAAGATACAATTTTTTTTTTACAAGTTTTAAAAATAAAACACTTTGAAAAACAATCATTTGCTCATAGCGAAATTGATGCATGCAATTTGCATTTCTAAAGAGCGTCCGAGCCAACCGGAAATGATCAATTCAAAAACTAAACGTCAAGCAATCGCATGAAACAGAAAACATAGGGAATGATTATTTTGATATCACGATCACAATATTCCTCTCAATAACACATCTAGCGATTCCGATTGAGATCTAAAAATGGTATACGTTGTATCCATTATATTATAACCAGTTTTATCTATATCAGTAGAGAGTGAGTATCTCGATACGATGATTTTTCAAGATAAGAATCCAAACGTTGACGGTTCGAGTATCAACCGGCTGGATCAAACGTTATCAAGATTGCTGGGGTTGCCGTTGAATATATGAGACATGAGGTCGTTGAAGGTGGTGGAGGATGTTGAGAGTGGTGGAATGAAGTGGGAGGAGAGAGGGGGAGAGTGAGGAGGGGAGGCTTGCCAATGGGGGATAAAAGGGGGCGAGGGTGGGATCGTTGTGGAACGACTGGAAACTGGATGTTACGTTGGACGTGTGCTTGAGAGTGCTGCGTCGAGTAGAATATACTCACGAGGGAGAAAAAAGGAGAAGAGAAGAAGTTGGAGGAGGCTGCATTCCCCGATAATTAGTCTCACCCATAAATTACCATCCATTCTGTGTCTGTGTTGGTCCGCCTAACGCCCTTCAACATTTTTTCGTTAATTTCTCGGGTTAGAACCGTCCTTTATGATCAATTTGTGGTCACAATTGGGTTTTTTAGGGGTTTTTTTCTGTTTAGACGTTTTGACATTAGTTTTGCTTCGTAAAACGAGAATTTTTGGGCGGTGATGATTTTAGGTTTATTGAGAAGTTGGAAATTTATGGGCAGCGGTTTTCCAGCGGTTAGAGAGGTGAGATTGAATTTATAATATGTAGGAAGGGGACGGAAAACCATTTTTGCGGAAATTTTGCAGCGGTTGGGGAGCGGTCGAGCAACGGTATCGCAGCGGTTGCAAAGTTATGATGAAATTTATCACATGCCTGATGCTTGCAGATAGAGAAACAGTTTTTAGGTAAATTTTGCAGCGGTTCTAACAGTTCTGTACCGTTCCCCCAACGGTTCAGCAAAAGTTTTGGGGCGGTCAGAGAATGCGAATTTTTTTTATCGGTTTTGGACCCGTCATGCCGCCGTCGTAGACTTGTAATAAAGACTTCTTAATTCTGTGAAAGGCAAGCAGAAGTGGTCATGCAAAAATCGATTAGCGGTTCGCAGCGGTCACAGAGAAGAAACGATTTTCTCTCCCATTTTTCACATCTTCACCTTTTAATAAATTCAAGAAGTGCAATTCATCTTCCAACAACCAGAGACATTTTTCAATTTTCTCTCCAGAATAATAAACTCATTTTTAACCTCGTAATTCCTCAAATCACTCAACGAGAACGTGACGAATGTACCAAAAACCCCGAGGTACCCATATGTTAATCACCCCCAAAAGAATTCACCCAATGACACCACCATTGTCACCTCAACCTAAAAAGAATAATTCCTCAAAAAAAATCACCTCCAATTTGTCAATTCACCATTCTCAATTCCCCCCATATTTCACCCGTTAGAAATCCATCGCTCAATTCACCACACCAATAATCGATGCCTCCAGACCCTCCACTCTAAAAAAAAAATCGTAAAAAACGAAAAATGATATTATAATACACCGATGATTATGAGAACACAGTCAGCAGGATATCCCCCGAAATTCACGTCGACATCTCTGGGTAGGTCCTGGGACCTGTTTTTCAGTTAGTGCCCCTGGGAAGAGAGGGCATTGAGAAAGGGCTATAGTCGCATGAGAGGAGCACAAGGATCCTGCTGCTAAATGAGCTGTAATACGGACTCCCGCTGTTCCTTTTCCACTCACCTCAGCTCTCTTTATCTTTCTCATTTCCTATATGTTCCTCTCGGTTTTATTTGTTACTATCGCGATGCTGGGGGTCATGGGTTCGTGGTATAATAGCACTATGTACTTTTCAATTTTAATGAGAATTTCAGTTTTTTAATTCAATCATTATTATTCATAATTGAAAAGATTCTTTTTTTTTTATTTTTAGAATTTTCATTCTTCATTTCTATTCCTCATTATTATTATTATTATTATTGTTGTTGTTGTTGTTGTTGTTGTTGTTGCTGTTGTTGTTGTTGGTGGTGGTGGTGGTGTTAAATTGAAATCAATAACATAAAAAAGTATTATTTTGATTTTGATAAAAAATTGATTAGTTAATTATTAAAAAATTGTTGTTGAAATTAGTTGAAAAGTAGGTGGAGGTTGTAATACGTTGAGTGATGTAAAAGTGGTGGTGGTGGTAAGAACCAAAGCACGAAGGAGGTGGCAACGGATCTCTCCTCCGCGGTTCACCAGTATACCTGGTACAAAGATGGTGGGAGAAAGATGATTCCCTTTCTCTCAGTAACACTGTGGGGAATAGGATAGCCCGTGTATTTCAAACCCACTCGGGCGCGTCTCAATGCCTCCATGTGTATTACAGTTGGCCCCCTTTTTTTTTCATTATAATCCACAACTCGCCCCTGTGACTATTTCACGGTGGTAACAAATTTGTTGGTGGGGGTAGAGGAAGATTCAAAGATCACAGTGACGTAGTGGCGGTAGGAAGGCTGGCGCGACGCGTTTTTGTGGCGACCGGCGGAAGAAATCTTGTGTGAATGACTGCGGAATTGTGAAGAGTGAGGGAGAAATCAGCGGATTGATTGGAAAAATTGGGGTTTTGTCTTTGGAAATTGAGGAATTGAGGGAAAATCGGGGAAACGGAAATTTGAGGGGACATTGTACGGCAGTGGGGGAGGGTGGGAGGTGGAAAAGTGGGGGGAGGGAAGCTGGAGGGGCGGGAGGAACTGGAAAAATACGGACCGGAAGTGGTGCCAAGTGTCTGACATTCGTAGCAATTTTCTACTTGTTTTGGGTTTTACGATTTTGGGGGGGAAAGCCCACGGAAAGCCCTGTCATTAACATGACAGATGGAGTTTTTCGGGGTTTTTGGGTGATTTTGGTCGGTTGTCTAGCGTCAGGGGGATTTTTATTGTCGTTTATTGGGGAGTGATGCTCGGTGTAATTATGCCGGCACCGGGATCAGACCAACCAGTCTCTGTTACACCAGTAGACAACGTTGGGATACCCGTTCGTTCATGTGTATAAACTGTGGCTTCTCAGTGTTACTCGAAAACGCGTTCAGGAAGCGTGCCCCGGTTTTCGGGCGAGTCTTTGATAAGCTCTGATTTTATGGATTTTGACCATTTTTCGGGGTGTGTTGGGAACTGTGGAATTGTGGGGAATCGGTGAGACTTTTACGGGGGAAGTGTTTCGATTTTTCGCGGTGGGTGGTGTGCATGGAGATGCGCCCCGTTCTGGTGGCTATTTGCCTCCTGCTTGTCACTCCCATCACTGGCTCATTCTGGTAAGTAGATCCGATAGATAATAGGGGGGAGGGGGGATGCCCCGGAGGGTTGTTCCGATTGGAAACAAATAAAACAATAATTTTTGACGAATAAAATCGACAGTTAGTATACAAAGGAAAATCGAATTTTGTCAGTGATTCGGCACCACTTGTTAGAATATTGGATTTATCTGGAGATCGAGTGGTTTTAGGAGGAAATGTCACAAGACATTTTTTATAGCTGAGGAAATTTCCGACAAAAAATGTTTGGGGACGTTTTTTCGTGAGACCACTCAGTGCCGAGATAATTCAGTAGGAAAGAGAGTGAAAAATAATGTTTTTGTCAATTAAGAAAAAAAATATTTTGCAGGTATCTCCGGAAATATTCGTTTAAAAAAGGTCGCCATATTGTTTTTGGATCGGAAATATTCCCGGCTTTCATATGCCATAATCCCCACCCCCCACCGGTTAATAATTTTCGTTTTTTGATTTGTTTATCGACATAATTTTGCGTTGATTTTGACTTGATTTTACTCCTCCCCTCGGTTTTCTCCAGAAATTTCCCTCATATATGTTTTCAAGTGAAAAGATACCCGGGTAACCTCTTGCACACGTGACAGCCATAAAACTGCGAGATTAAAACAAACAGAACGTCACATCTGTTGCCTGGGTTGCAACAGCACTCCACATTCGAGTTAAACTTTTACCTCACGGAGTGATCCATACGTGGCTTTAGGTGTTATTCACCGTCAGCTAGTTAAGGGCCAGTGTAAACAATCCGGAGATTATGGCGAGAGGTGAAATGTATCACTCCTGCACTGACATTTAGCCTTGCGTCAAAATTATTCCATATCGTTTATTCAAGGAAAAAAATTATTTCTCTTCGAAATTTCGTAATAACAATTGCTCTCGTTAAAATAAAATAAAATGCCCCTTTTTGCCCCGGTATTTTTTCAAGTAGAGATGAAGATGAAATTTAATTTTTTCAAAATTATTTTTTGCTACGTCTCTGGGGCAAAAAGGGTAGATTTCAATTGTCACATGAAATCGAGATTTTTCTGATCAATTATTTTAACAAGAGAGATTGTTATGAATTTTGAGACTATTTTGACAATTGGGAATGCGAACAAATGCTAGTCGGTGATACGCATGAAGACGTTTGGTGCAGTTCAGCGAGATATTACTCTGCGCATTTTGCCAACAGCTAAGTGGGCAACGTATATCTCTATCTCTACATGGTTGTCTGTGTCGTAAATAATTTTCATGACCCAAGGTACTGCCGTTTGGTATGTAAATGTTTGTACGAAGATAGAAGAACGAAAATGTTGTACGTGTTATCGGTAACGTCACTGGCATGGGTGAGCCCGGCTGAACATCCCGTTCAGAGTGCAATTTTTCCGATTTGGAGAGATAGTTTCTGCCGATTAGCCCCGCGAGTCGATTCACTCGATCGGAATTAATTCGCTTTTTGTTCATTGGAGGTGATCGAATTTTTGTCCGTAGTGTCGGGAACATTTGTTGAACGTGAGGGTAATTTGTGCCGAAAACGTTAAATTTACCCTGCATTCTATACAAAATTATCCCAGTGAACGTGATTAATTGCTCAATACTCAGTAGATCCACAGCAAAAACGAATGTTTGGATTTCACACACCTTTTGTAGACATTTTTCATGCACTAAAAAACGTCTGAAGGAAATGAAAATTTGTCTGAATTTTAAACATAAATGAAGATATTTGGGCACCTGCTCGTCTGAAATTCAGAAAAACATTTTCATTTTATTCAGACGTTTAGTGTCCGCAAAATAACGTCTACAAAAGGTGTGTGGAATTCGAACATTCGTTTTTGCTGTGTATTGCGTATAATTTTTCCATCACTGAAATTTGATGATCGATTCCTGCAATTTAGAAATGGGTTAATTGTAGTCTTTATGTTTCTACTCATATTGATCCGAGTCGAATGATAAATAGAAAATTAACAATTAGAGATTCTTAATTACTATTTTTGATGAAATTTCGTCATAATTTTTTTTTTAATTTATGGATTTCAAATTAATTTGTGCTTTTTAAATTATTTCTTATAAAAATTATTATTTTGTAAAGATTTGCTTGTTATAAACAGATCATCAAATTCGTTCGAAATTCCAGAAATTTTATTGCCTCAAACATTAAATATTTCATTTCGATCAGTAGTTTTTTTATGAACGATTTAGGAAATTCCTCAGTTTTTTCGAAAATCCTCAAATTTTTTTAATAACTCAGGAGAATTGTTCTCTCCTCTACAAAATCTATGTACAATGCTTCCCCTATCTTCCAACAATTAGGTGTATTGTAACTGTTATTCATTAATTTTTGTTTTTATCATTGAACAATTTTTTTACGTATCATCCATTTTTATAATGCATTTATGAGTGTAAGAACAAGCTTCTCACAAATAAATGAGTCTGATATAGAAGAAGGTGAGGTAAAACGGACCCTTCAGACATTTCTTTCAATATTCACAACTTGCGAATAAATCCCTTGATTGATCTCACTCTGGGCTCATTACAAAGAGAAAAAAGTACACTCTCTACGGACTAAAAAATCATTGAATTTCATCAACAATTGAATAAACTATTAACATTCGATAAAAAGTCTAAAGTATCCATTTGCCCTCATTCTCAACCAAAAAATCGTAAATCCAAGGGGAAAAAATGAAAAATTCTCTCCACTCAATTAAATATCTCGGAATTCGTCAGCATGAGTCCTTCCAAACTCTCTCCCCCCCATCAGTCCGTAATAACAATTTTCCCCATTTCATTTAATTGCCAGAATGTCTCGTGTTTGGAGTCGCAAAATTTGGGTCCCTTCATACCGCGCGATTATTCCTCTCGTCCCTCATGGGAATGATTGCAGTTTGAGCCGAGAATCGTCTGAATTCTGGGATCGTCGGCAGAAACCCATGCGCATTCCCGGGTTTTTTACCCCATTTGAGAGATCTGGACAACACACTCCTAACCGTCTGTCCAATTCTCTGTCCATAAAAGTGGACCAAAGAGAGATGCAACTGGCTAAATCAATGGGCGCTCAACAGCGACAGAGATTGTGCAAGAAGTTCGGGGTAAAGGAAAGAACGAAGAAAATCGGTGACAGTGAGTGGGTATGTGAGGCCACTGGGGTGGGACAGGGGGAGGTGGAGGGGGGGTTTGAAAAAAAATTTTGTAAAAAATGAAAAAATAAAGATGGGAAGCGAGACGACGCGAAGACGACGTGGCCCAAGAGCATCTCTCGTGTGTCCCCAGGACCTACGGCTTGAAGGAGTTAAAGAAGTGAGCGAGGACGGACAATGGTGCTCGCTCTGGCGTCACCGTAAATCTCGTTGAGCGCGTATAATTTGTAAGTCGACAGAGGCTCCCGCGTCGACCCCCCTTCGCCTGCTTTATTTATTCATTTTTTACGTTTTTTTTAATGTCTGGAAAATATTTTCAATTTTTTTTTCTCATTCACTTCATTGGCGAATTCATTGAAAATTGCTTCAATTAATTGCATTGTTGCTGAGAATTTTTAATGACGAATTATTACTTCGAAATGATCTTTGCGTTTTTTTTTCAAGTCTGAAAAAATTTCATAATTTATCGCAATTTATCTTTCATTTCATTTTCTCGTCTTTATAAAAAATATCATAATTTGAGAAATTCACTATTAAGAGGCATTTTTTATGCAGAGGATATTCTACAGTATTTTAAATTAGCAAATTTATTGAACTTTTTCCCAACTTTTGCTCCGTATAAAAGTTTTTTTCAAATATTTTCCCATTAATTTTCCAGTCCATGAATTTCCATTCAAGATTTCTTCAATTAATTGTCTCATTTCTCATAATATGCAATGACAAATCCTAATTAAAAAATTTTGGTTTCCCTTGAAGGCTGGAAAATTTCAAATGTTTGCTAATTACCTAAAAAATATTAATATTACATTATACGGCGGCTCGTCATCATATTTACATCTTTTATTTCATTCTGTATTTTGTTTTCTTCAAGTAAAACAAAAATTCAAAGAATTCCCCACCAAAACGCATTTATTACGCAGAGATTTTATTATACTATTTCAAATGAATAATTTTCTTGAATTTTTGAGCACTTTTTCCCCCATTTTCTCCTCAAAATGAATGCATCAATAATCATTTCAATCCAGTGCATTAATTTTCTCTTTGTCTGGATGATTTCACCCTCGCAAACACTATTTATGATAAATATATGGCTCTCCTGACTTTTATTGGGTCAAAATATACCGTCAAATTGGTGCCTCGTAATGGCAATGACACGGTTACTCAGTAACGCATGGGGTTGCAGTGAAAAGGGGGGAGTGGGTGTCACGGGGTCACACGAAAGTCTATTTAAAATCATGAGTTTATTCTTTAATATATTATTACTTAACCCCACTGTTACTGTTTCCCTCAGGTATTTATTTCCATTACACATTTCTCTTGATTTTTGTTCCCCTCATTTTTTTTTCGATTTACCCCTCGACTGTTATTGCACACGAGGTGTACTAATACGTATGGGGAGGAATTCGTCATGGACACGGTGTTGCCAATGGCCAGCGTGATAATTCAAATTTATGCTCGCTGGCGATACGAGAGGGAGAACACCTGTGACCCCGCGATCCTGGCTCCCTCATTTCTTTCTTGTTTTTTATTCTCGGGTGTTTTTTTTTTTCGGTGCAAAAAATTGTGGTTTTTTGTGAGTCATGGGTGCATTGACGCACTGTTGACTCGGCAGATTCTTCAGAGTATCGCTGAAATTCCAGTGGCTTGAGTCTAATTACCAATGAATTATTAAATTTTTTATTTAATTTTCATTATTACACTCTGGAATTTTTATATTGAGAATTATATTGTGATTATGAATAGGGAAATTAATTGTTTTATTGTTGTGTTTTTGACATTTTATTATAGTTATGAAGGAGAAAAAATTAGATTTGCATTGTGCTATATAAAAAAATTATTTAATTAGAAATTATGTCATGCCTAATATTATTATTATTGGGAACAAGTTATTTGAAAAAATTAATTAATCAACTCATTCAATTGATTTTAAATTTACGAAATCTTTTAAATTTTTATTAAATATAGAATTAATTTTTGTTTAATCTGAGAAAACAAAAAACAAGTTGGAAATTTTTTTTTTTTCATTATTCCATTTTTTTTATTACGTTTATCATCATTATCATCATTATGCGTATTAATATTGAAAGTTATTGTGTTATTGTCATATTTTTTTACATTATTAAGAACAAGTTATTTAAACAAATTGGAAGACAAGTTTAATTTTTTGTTATGAAAAAGAAAGGAAAAATTAATTAATCCCCTCATTCAGTTGATTTTAAATTCACGAAATCCCTAAATTTTCATTAATTGCAGTATAAAATTTTTTCGAACGTGTGAAAACGAAAAATAAATTCGGAAGAGGTGCTCTCGTCACTGTCTATCCAAGCAGACAGCGTGGAGCAGGACTTTTTGGAGCAAAGTGAGTGCATCTAATGAGGCAATAAATAAGTCGACCGCCCTAACTGGGCACCGGGAGGGGGAGGGGTAAAACGGGAGGTAGAGTGGCATCAGTACAGTTTTCTTTTTCGTTTCTCCTCGCATACTCTCAAGATCGTGTATTTATCTTTCTCTGGGTCTTTCTTTGATACGGAGAGAATTCTCGGGCTATATTCCTCAGCTCTCGGGTTTCGGGGTTTATTCCCTTTCTTGTTGGGTGGTTTTTCTCTCTTTGGACAGCCCCCTGTTTGATTGTTTCGGTGGGACTTGACTTTCAGGCGCATTCCCTGTGTTCTTGACCTATCGACTTGTCATAATCGATGACAGGAGCAAGGTCATCCATTTTATGTTAAATACAATTCAAAAAAATCATTTGTTTGAATAAAAATTGAGAATGTGACGAAATTGACAAATTTTACAGATAACCCGTTGTGCCCTATTAAGTCTTCTGACGCGAATGAAGAAGTTTCAAAACGAAAATTTTAGTTTTTACAATGTTTTGGGGCAAAACGGGTCATTTTTTTCTCTTATTTCGTATGAAATTTTTCTGTTCTACCAGTGGAATTACATCGATTTTTGAAACGAGAGTAAATTTTTAAAAGCAAGATTATCCACTTGTTCTTGAAAACAATTTAAAAATTAATTTTTTTTAATAAAAAAATAAAAAAATAAAAATAAAAAATATATATATATATACCTGTAATAATAATAATTGAGGTTTAATTATGAAGTATGAGAATGATAAATCGGAAAGATCAATTATTTGAAATAATAATAATAATATTTTTCAGTAAAATATAATAATAGTTAATTGTTAATTTTTTAAATTATGTAAATGTAAAAAAAAATTAAAATTGAGAATTTGACGGCATTAGAAGGTGTATAAGACAATCCACTTTGCCCTATTAGTTCTTTTGATGCAGATGAAATACTTTTAATTCGATAATTTTTGTGTTCGCAATGTTTTGAGGCAAAACGGATCGCCTTTTCGTTGATTTCACATAAAATTTTTCTGTCCTGTCAATGGAATTATATCGATGTTTGGTCCGAGAACAAATTTTCGTTCACTCTAAAATTTTTTTGTTCATCGAAAAACAAGGGGATAGTCATAAATAGACCCCGTAATCTGTGTTCCACCTGTCGCCCTCGAAAATGCGACACTGACATCCCACTAAACCACTCTCAACGCAAATGGAATTCACGGGAAACCATTTCCTCCGAAAATTTCCAGGAAACAATAATTCTGTATTATTTTGTTAACCACTCCGTAAACACTGAAATTTCAAAACTCACGTGCTATCCCCGGCGCGTGTGTTTCCAAAATTTCCACCGAGTTTATTTCTCCGCACTTGTCCGGGTCAGTTTTGAAATAGGCCTCTTCAAACGACCCAGCTCTCGCACCAGGTCATAAATTAAATACACGCGCTCTTTTAATTTATCATCACAAATATCTTCATTTTTTTTTGAAAATCTCGTGGCTCATCTTGACAGACTAAACACAATACGTGTGTAACATGAATAAACAAACAATTATCTCATAATCAAGAATTTAGCAACAACTTTTTAAAAATAATATTCATTTTTCTAATAAACAGAAAATAAATGCAAAATTCGTATGCTCGATTGTTTATATAAAACAATTTAAAAAATTGTGAATGCAAATAATTTTCAATTAAAAATAATAATTGTTCATAATATCTACATAATGGGGTTTATAATAATTTAAAAAAATAAACAATAAAAAAAGATGAATTCAAATAATTCATCATAAAAAGTATTATTTAATAATAATTAAAAAAATGTTTTTCACATTGAACATTTTCTCTCATTCCCCCTGAAAATACCCAGTCCCTCTACTTTATTTGTCTGATAGACATAGAAAAAAAGCAGAAATTGTATTCCTGTTTTTTTATTAAACAAAAAAAATTCATAACATCTAAATAATGAGCTTTATAATAATAGAAAAAACAATAAAAAATGATGACTGCAAATACTTCAGAATGAAAAAACATATTATTCATTATCAACTTATTATAAAAATGATTACTTAATAATAATTGAAAAAACATTTTTTCACTTGAAAATTTTCTCTCATTGTCCCCGAAGGTACCCAGTCCCTCTAATTCCCTCCCCCTTTTTTTATTCCATTTATACAACTGGCATTGCGCCTGTTGCCATTAACGCGTTGCGCATTCCCATCAGGCCTCGCCACAAGTGCTTGTCTGTATGGGTTATATCCCACCTTAATTAACGTTTCGTAACGAAGGTCGTGGCCATACGATGGCTGGACAGTCTCTCCCTCTCTCTCTCTCTCTCTCTCCCCCCGAGAAGTGGAAAGAGAGTGTCGTTTCACAATTCTTTTTTCTCTCAATATTCATTTTTCCCTCTCATTTTATTCAGCCTCTCAAGTTGAACTGCATCGTGCACTCTTTTCCATCATTCGGATCTTTCCACCTTCTTTCGTTTATTGGTGGAGAGACTAGGGGACTCCCAGCCCCGTCGTCGTCGTCGTCGTCTCTTTCGTCTCCGTTATACGGGCTGGGAGAGTACGTGCGTAATGGGCCCACGAGCTTTAATTATCGTAATGGCGATGGCGTGTTCTCGCTGATGTATCCTCTCTCCCTTCGGTCATCCCCTCCTCCCCCTCACCCCGCTCATGGCCGCGACTCATTCCTCTTCACTCAATGCAACGTCTCGTGCCTTTTCTACACATTCTTGGATCCGTTGTCCGTCTTGATTCATGCCCTCCAACTGCACTCTTTTTATTCGGTTTTGTTTATTTTATTTTTTTAACAATTAGTTGTCATTTGGACCGTGCGAATTGTTCAAGATCATGAGACATTTTTAATGTTAAAAATTATAGATGATTGTTCGAAAACGACTCATTTTTTATTTGCTTTCGGGAGATTTTTGGTGGATTTTGATTTAATTTTATTTAATTGTTCATTTTTTTCGTTGTTCTCACGGATTTTATGATATTCGAGATCATCAAAATCATAAAACATTATTAATTCAAAAGATGATGAATAATTATTTATTCAATTTTTCTTTATGATTTATGTGTTTATAATTTTTTTAAATACGACTAATTTTTCTTTTCTTATGGGGACACTTTCGTTGTTTAGATGTTTATGGACTGTAAAGAATGCGTAAATGCTTTGACAATTGTTGATAATTTTTACGCTTTGTATTCATTTGTTTATTTATTTTTCGGTCTTTTTACAGATTTTATGATGTCCAAGATGTTTAGAATTATAAAACATTTTTAATTCCAGAAACGATCAATAATTATTAATTTAAATTTTTTGTAATGATTTATTTTCTTATAATTTGTTCAAACACGATTGATTTTTTATTTGCCATTGCAAAAATTTTGCTGTTTTGATATTTATCGAATGTGAAGAATGTGTAATTGCTTTAGGATGTTGACAATTTTTACGTTTAGTGTTAATTCATTTTTCTTCATTTTTTATTGTAATTAGTATAATTTCACTTTCGTGTGAATCATCTCGGGAAAATAGCGCCAGGATGCTGATGATTTAGATTTTTGCTATTGCTACAGGACTGTGGGAAGCCAGGTAGTCATGGATCCACTCCTGGTGTGCAAGAAAACAAGAAGATTGAGGGGAAAACTCGCCGATATCTGCAGGAAAGAGCCTTCATTACTCAAGGAAATATCCAAGGGGGTTCAGGTGGGCACGAGGGAGTGTCAGCATCAATTCAGGAATCGCAGGTGGAACTGCACGACTGTCAGAAGATCTTTGCGAAAAGTTCTGTTGAGAGGTAGGGCATTTTCCTCTTCATATTTTATTAATTTGATAATTTTTTAACGCAGTTGACCTTCAGAATTTTTCCAGGCCATTTAATTTATAAACAATTGATAATTAAAATCTCCGAATCTATATATTTGAAAACAATTCTTCTCTTATGAATAAATAAAATAAAAATTTGTCCTACTAGGTGGACTGTAAATTAATTATCAAAAATAAAGTTTTCCAAAGTTTAAACAACATCCATCATTTATTTACAAATCCGAAAAATCATTTTTTCGCAAAATGTAATTCATTCAAATTTTCCCCACGCAATTTAATTAACAAAAAATTAATAATCAAAATTTCTGAATCTATACGTTTGAAAATAAAAACCTTCTCAGCGTGAAATGATATTTCATCATCAAAAACTAAAATTTTATTGTTGGTTCGCCAAAAATTCCGTTACCAAACGAAAAATTCATAATTTTCCCCTCGCCCACATGGAAAAATTTATGAAAATAAGTTTATATTTTTTATATTGTTCTTTATTTTTGAAATATATAAAATATAAAAAATATGTGAAATATATGTTTTCTATATATTTTTTATGTATTATTTATAAATTCGAAAAATATATGGAATTGGCACATATTACATATTTTTTGAAATAAATTTTTGACTCGCATGATTTCGAGTGAAAATCCCCGACAATTTTTCTCTCCAATCCCCTAAATTATCCAGCAATCTTTCGTCTCATTTTTTTATTCAATGCATTCCTGCCAATTTTCATATCACGAAATACCAATGATCAACGAAGCAGGAATCACCGAACATTAATTCAAACTGCTTGTAAGAGACGTCGAGCCCGCTGTGGAGTATCGATTCCGGATGATCGAGCTCAACAACTAAATCAGGGGACAGCCAATTCCCCTCATCGATACAGCCCCCCCCTCGACTCATCCGAGCTGAAATAAAAAAGAGAAGCGAATGAGCTGTCGGGTCGAGGTGCCTCTATGGTAGCCCGAACAGATTCGTGGGCCCACTCTATATGTCATCCCATTGGGGTATATTAGTAGCAATATGTTCACCTAATTAAAACCTTTACTCCGGCACATTTATTCCCGGGTCTCCGTCGTGGGGCGAAAGACGATACCCGAATATTGAATGAGTAGTTGATACGAGTGAGGATGAAGAGGAAGATTTTTTTGACTCACGCTTTGTGACACATGGGGATTGTGAGTGTGTATGGTGACTCCTACGGGGGTCAGAGTCATTCGCGTCATCAGGGCCACTCTTTTAGGAGGATACGGTGGGTCTATCTGTGGGCATCGATCGTAGCCCCGGGGATACTGAGCCGACGGGACAGGTGGAAGGAGGCCATGAAAAATTCATACGAGCGAGAGAAAATTTTAATATTACGGTCTGTTTCAGATTCACATTCGATTAATATAATTATATTATTGATATTGGGAATTCGGCGAGGGCCAGTATTGGGGAACATTAATTTCGGAATTTTTCAACATTTTTAATCCATTTTTTCGGGTCCATTCAATTATTTTATTGAATTATTTTCATTATCAATATTATTATTATTAATTATTGGAGTGTTAAATTTCAATATTACATTTTTTAAATATTTTGTTTTTTTGCGAATTAATTGATTATTCTATCAATTATTATTTATTATTATCAATTTTATTGTTATTAATAATTGAATCATTGAATTTAATTTAATAATTTGGGAATAAAAATAGTAATTTCTAATTGCAAAATGAAATCGTTCTAAAATGTTGAAAATTATGTTTAAGAATTTTGGAGGAAGATTGATGAAATAACTTAGAAATTTCAATTTTTTAAATTATAAACAATAAAAACAATAATAATTCTGTGAAAAATGGAATTTTAATGACGCTGAATATTCATGTTTTTTAAATATTTTTTTCACGCAATTTAATTGACAATCAAATCTAAAATTGAACTGTAAAAAATACGGGGATATCCTTAATTAATTAATCATCTAAATTTAGTTTAATAATTTTGAAAAAAAAATGAATAAAAATAATAAATTGGAATTACAAAATAAAATTATTCAAAAATATTGAAAATTCTCTCAACGAAAAAAATAAAGAATCTCCAAAAGACCGTTTAATGCGATGGAGCCATTGTAAATCTTAAAAAAAGTGATGACAGGCAAACCAGTGTGACAACAGCTACATCTGAGATGAAAATCCCCAGAGGGAGAGAGAGAGAGCCTAGACCTCCCGGTGTTCAACCGAGAAATACATCTCCAGCCTCCCGGGATACGAGAGGGGGGGTTTCCAAAATTTCCACCGTGTCCTCTTCCCCCGAAAGCCGTAATTTCGCCTACTGTTCGGTAAGAAACTCACCACCTGGCGTTTTCGACCTTGAATCCCACTCTTTCGTCGTTACATCTCATTTTCGATTTTTTCTCTTCCTGATTCCCTCCCCCCAGGTGTCTTTTCACCATTCCAATGGGCCACCATAAAGACGACAATGTGCGATTATGCTTCATTGGTGGCTCGTAAAATCGCCCCGATGACCACCTTTTATTTTAACATTTTTTCTCTCTCTCTCTCTCTCTGTCTCTCTCTTTCTCAGTCTTTATTTCGATTTTTTATAGGCCAGCCAGCGTGAGGCACGGGCCATCGTAAATAATTCGGGGCCTCCCCTCCGAAAATCCTCTCTCTCTCTCTCGTTTTGAGAAAAACAGCGTGTTGTCTGTTGCGTTATACGACGTGTGCCCGCTGGGTGTTTTGGGTCCACGGGACATGTCGACAATAAATAATATATTTTAATTAAAACGCTTTTTTTAATTGTCCAATGTTCAATCAACAAAATCGAAAAATTTCAAAAATTCAGGGAAGGGAAATAAAATTTAGTTGTTGATTGAAGGAATAAAGATATTCAGTTTATATAAAAAATATTGAACGCCGATTTTTGGCTTCCCGATGGAGAAAGTTATTATAATTTTTAATTTCCACTAAATACTTGGATGTTTTTAGATTTGTATAAATGTTAATCCGTTGAAGAATTCCATGAAGATTAGCTTCCAACCATTAAGTTTGTCTTATAAATGACAAAACCACAATTCACTATGAATTCCCAAATTTAGTAATCCAGACTTATTAAAGCACTCATGAATAATTAAATAATTATCGCTAATTCCATTATTATTAATGATTAAATTGTTGAATCAAACTTAATCATTTTAAATTAAACACTCAAATCACCAGAAAATTCGAACAATGAAAAATGAAGAAATATGCACCAATTATGAATTCATAATTATCAAATCACTTATCAATAATAAAATTATTGCCGTTAATTCCGTTGTGAATCATGACTAAATTGTTAAATCAAATTTACTAATGTTAAATTACATAGCAAAATCATACTCTTGAATTTCCGAATGAAAATATTGAGACAAAAAGCCATTTTGCGCAAATTCTTTTTAATTTGAATCGGGGGGGAATAAATAGCGTGGGGAGATTGAGATATTCATCACGTCAAAGGTGATGATACTGATGATACACCCCCATGGTTCCCGAGGACACGGTTCACCGTTGGACGTCTTACCTTGAGAAGTATTTTTATTAGCCATTCCCATATGGCCCACCCGTGTGTTGACCAAAGCTGCGAAAAACATGCACGGTATATCTTATTTCCATTTTATTTGAATTTTTCATTAATCCGTGTGTGTGTGTTGCTCATTTGGTTTACGATACAAATTCTTTATAGACTAAGTAGTTCTCAATGGTGGGTCCCCCCGCCCCCTTCCCCCCTGCCCCTGCGTGTGCTCTCTACCTCTGGCTGTTCTTTTATCTCACCCAAAATTCGAAAAAAGAAAATTCCATTTAAATTAAAACTCGTTTCTTCGTTTCTTTCTTCATACGTTTCTTCGTTGGTTCTGTGGCGTTGGCTTTTTTTTTTCGTTGGTGGCTTTCACGTTTCATTTCAAAAAGTTTAACACACCCGAGGCAACGGGAGGATAGTATATTTAAGCTACCGGTGACGACGCCTATCTTAATTCCCGATTGACGTTTATTTATCTGGCGACGTTTAATTTTTATGGTCGCGATCCGAACGATAGGGTCAGGTAGCTTCCCACTGTGTGGTCCGCGGTGAGGAAAAAATCATGGTTTTTGGGAAACGATCGGGGACGGGTAAATCTTTTTCAAATTGGTCTACGATAACTTTCTAGTATTTTCGGGGATTGGGAGGCATTCTGGGTGGAGTGATTAATCAAATTTAGGGGGGTTATTCGAGTAATTTATGTGGATAACATTTTTAATGATGAAAGACATCGATTTTGAGATTTTCTATCGTCGAATTTGTCGTTTGACGGAAATTAACATTGTTTTTAATGAAATGAAGAATTATTTTTTTAGACATTCTCTCCAATTTTGTACATTTGGGATAATATTGATTTTTGGTGAAATTTGTGGGGGGGATTTTAAAAAATTATGAACAAAGCCATTCTCTTGTATAAATAAATAACGAAAATTGTTTAAACTTTGGGGAATCTTATACTTTTGGCATAAAATTGATCTCTGGTGATATGCATACAGTGGACAATTATTTATTTATACATAATTCATGAAAAAAGTTTGTAATCTTTGAAATTGCATACTATTAATAATTTTATGAACGCTCTTCAAAAATAAAACTTTCTAATCTTTTACAATCAAATTCAATTTCGTTTGTTCCTCACAAATAAATAGTTCTTTTCAATGATTAAAGAGAATTGAGGAATGTGCTAATAATGGTTGATAAAACCTAATTTGAATAAATAAATAATGGAAATCGTTTAAACTTTCCAAAATCGCACAAAATTAAATTTTACATTTGGTAAAATTCCTAGCGTGGATAATTCATCGTTCATAAATAACTCGCTCAATAATAATACCATGAATCATCCTAAAAAACAATACTTTCTAACATCTCCCATCAATCAAAGCCTCGCAACCTAAAAAAAATCCGATAATTCCAAATCCTCGACACCCGCCGTTGAAAAATCCCCTCCAAAATTCTCTTCTGCAATATCTCCGAAAGTCTTGTAACCCGGCTCGTCCTCACTCCCATAAACGCAGCAAAAAAAAATTCTCAATTCGATAAAACCTCAGCAATTTCCCCCATATCCTCTCTAATTTATCCCCCTAACCCGTCATACTCACTCGAACTGCCCATTGCCTCCTAGAATAAACATCCCGTGGGAATAATAACGGCGTGATAAAATACCATTAAAAAATATTTAATAACGATATGACATTTTCCCTGATAAATAACAACCAGTGGCATTTAACCACTGGTCCGGGGCTACCGGCGACCAAGGGCCACTCATCGTTTGATGGCTCATTCTCACTGTGGGTTAAAGTGAGCCGTTACGTTTTGATCGGCTGCTGGCGCGTTTAGAGGCTGAAGGAGACTGCGCGAGAGCCCCCCTCTCTCCCACCCCCTCCCGCCGACCCTCGCCACCTTCTTCTTTCAGTGGAAATAAAGTGGACGGTTTACGCGTAATAAAAAAGGATCGACGACGGTGGTCTTTAAAGTGACTCTCGCACACTGGGTCATCGTTTTCCTCCTCCCGTAGTTATCTGTAATAGGGTAAAACCAGTCACCCATGCGGGAGAATAAGAGAGATGAGAGGGGGAAGGGGGGGGGGATTTAGGAATGAGCTAAATGAAATCGCCACTAAATCGGGGCTAATTATTTGGCAGTAAATGCTGGTGGGATGTTGGGGACCTCTGGGTGGAGGCGCGCGCGCTCGTAAAATGGTTATACCCCCGCTATGGGCCCCCACACACACGGTGGGGCCCTGAATATCTCACTCGAACGATAGTAATCTCCATGGTTCTCCAATAAACTCGACAAACTTATTGAGATGGAACTTTGACGATGGGGGGAGAGGCAAATGCTACTGACGATTAATTCTCGCGGTCTTGGGGGGTTACGGGGGAAGGGTAATTGTTAATTGGGTTCACACCTGCGGGGGAATATGAAGGGGAGGGCTGGTGGAAATGGGGGAGGGGGGAGAGTAAGGGGCATTTGAGGGTTGAGGAGTCAGGGGAATTGTAGTGAACGGGTTCGATTTATTGGGAATTTTAGGGGGTTTTGAATAAAATTGGACTTTTTTGGGCCTTTGGGAGAATTAGTTGTTATCGGGTGCTAATGAAAAATAGCGAATTTTTTGAAAACGTGTGGAAAAATACCGTTGGTATTTTTCCAATGGATTTTTTTCGAATGGTAGGGGAGGATTAATGGGAAATTTGGGGAACTGTGGAGTGAAATTGCGGTCTAGGTCGTTTTTTTAAAGGAAAAATGCGGGAGGAATTGTGAATTTTGAGGATTGTCAGGTGATTTCTTTGGGAATGGTACAATTTATTCAGCATTTTATCAAAAATTTCGTTAGAATCGATTTTTTCTCTATTATTACGAAAATCAATTGCAATTAGGAATTAATAAAAAATAAATATTGTGTTCACACCGATGGGGAAAATAGAAGGAGAATTTTACGGAATTGTGTAACGGAAGTAACGGAAGGGATTGTGAATTTTAATGATTGTGTCAGGTAAATGACTTAATGACTGTGTCAGGGAAAAAAATGCAGAAGGAATTGTAAATTTGGAGAACTGTCAGATAATTTGTTCTAAAATGGTATAATTAATCCAGAATTTCTCAATTAATTTAAAATTAAAGGTTAAATTGATTTTTTTAATCTATTGGGAAAGTTGAGATGATTATTAGATTTGTTATGTTGTTTGGACGAAACATGGCAAATAGCAGTTTTTTTTTGTCAAGTTGGAAGGATGCAATCCGGGAAAGCGCACGTACGCGCTGTGGTAATGAGACAGTAGATCCGGGTGAACGAGTTAACGTACGTGTGTTAAGTATTTGCACACTTGAAAAGAAAACCCGGCGCTAACTAATGCGGGAGAGTCTGTCATCGTCGCATGGAGCTATGCCTGGAGGTTAAAAAGTATGAGTAACGTGTAAACAGAGAGAAACAAACGAGTGACAATTCTAATAATTCTTCCTACATCCGACAATCCTTCTTATTACCAATGATGAAAAAATTTTCAAACCCTCACTATTGTTTATTTTAATTTATTTAAATATATAATTGATATATTATTTTGCTTTATAGTAATTTAAACTTTGAAGATGTAAATTTGATTTGAAATTCAAGTGTCAAATTTTTAATTAAAAACCCAATTATTCATTTAAAAAAAATTAAAATTTCATTCAAAATGAGACAAAAAGTGATTAATTGTTGTAATATTTTAATCTAAAAAATAAAACTTTAAAGATTTTAATTTATTCTCCATTTTTGAACAATTAAAAATAAATTAAGAAAACAAATGAAACATTTTCCTCCCACAATTCTTAAAAATGAAAATAATTCTCTAAAAAATCGGGAGATTTTTTTCAACATTCAGCAAAAAAATAATTTATTTCGGTCAGATATTAAAAAAAAGGGAAATCTCATTGAATAAGAGAAGAAAATTATCCAGTTTCACCATCTGACCTCGACTCCGAGATCCCCCCGCGCCGGTAGCCACCACTTCGCGAAGTATTGCGCAAAATATACATCCGATCAAGTAGCCCCTCATTTATAGATATTCAAATTTTTTATTTTTTTCCTCATTGAAGTAGTTTTGAAGAAAATTGCGAGCTAATAAAAAGCATGTGCTAGTTAGTACTTTAAAAAAAATACATTTTTGAAAAATCACCCCTGAAAAAAAAAGGCGTAGCCCCCCTATTTCATTATTTCCAAAAAATTTTATCACCAATCGGTAGCAAATTGTTTGAAGATTTTTGCGAGTTAAGAAAAAATCGTCAATGCAATCCTATTATAGTGTAAATTAACAATTCCAATTTCCACTGAAAATCAGAGTTGATGACCAGAGTTTATAGCAGCC
>NW_021680569.1:180590-207194 GCF_001412515.2 Diachasma alloeum
ACCCGAGTTTGTAGCAAAGATGTCAGACAAGATATGAATGTTTTTTTGGGCTCAAACGAAAGAGCGGGTCGAGAAATGGCGTGCTAGGACCTCTAAAGATGGTTTTGAACCAGGGGAGACTCCTAGACCCCAATGTTCTATACATACTCCTAGACCCCATTGTCCTCCTAGACAATGTTGTCACAACTCTGCTTTTCAATTGAAAACAGATATCATCTTTAGAGACATTTGTCATGTTTAGAGGCTCTAGCACGTCATTTCTCGACCCGCTCTTTCATTTGAGCCCAAAAAAACATTCATATCTTGTCTGACATCTTTGCTACAAACTCGGGTCTTCAACTCGGGCTTTCAATTGAAGGCCCGAGTTGTAGACCCGAGTTTGTAGTAGCGCTGTCAGACATGATATGAATGTTTTTTTGGGCTCAAATGAAAGAGCGGGTCGAAAAACGACGTCCTAGGGCCTCTAAAGATGGTTTTGAACCAGGGGAGACTCCTAGACCCCACAAACATTTGGAATATCTACAGGGTGTCCCACCCTGTGGATGTAGATGCAGGGTGCATGTACTTCTGGGACACCCTGTATACATGAGGGGCTAATTGATCGGATCTGCAAAATATTGTTGCCCCCGGGTCGCGCCCCCTCCCGCTAGTTGTTTGAAAATCACCCCAGCGCCCAACGGTGTCGCGTCGACCCGTTCTTTCATCACCAACGTCCCATGATTTATTTATGGCTTGTACGTAGTTGCCCCTCGTGGCAAAACGAAAATCAACAAGGCCCGCGGAGTTGTGTCCAGTAGTCGCCTCTGAGGTCCTCTGTCACACCGCGGGTGATCCTTTTCCATCACTCTCATTCTCAGGACCTCGTCCGAGGGGGGCGCCTTTTGGCCCCTCGACCAATGCCAAAAAGGAGTGACAATGCCATCGCCATGAACGCCGATTATCGGGGTGCGTGTCCATGCTCAGCACGAGTATCCCCCAGAGGCGTTTTACAACTGATTTTTCATCCTCTTTCTTTTTTTAAACGGCATCTTGCCTCTCGTGAGGGCGATTTCGGGTGAATGAAGATGTTGGGGCGAAACCATCCGACAAATCGAAGGTTAGGTCCAAGATTTCTCGATTATTCTCGAGTTTTTCTACTTTCGATTCATCAAAAGTTCACGTTTGGATAAAAGTGTCGTCAGAGATATGATATTTAGGGAATTAAATAAAGTTTATTGGCATTTTCGTTAACGTGAAATAAATAGTTTTTAAAAAATATAAATTGGTATGGCTTTGACGGAAATAAAGAATTTATTTAGGATGAAGGAACACTGTTAGAAAAATTCTCTCGAAATTTCAAGTAAACCATCTTGAAATTTTTAACAACGAATAATTTAATAATTTTTTTCCAAAATGAATCAGGAATTCCATGAGCAATTTAATCTGAAATTGAACCCAAGTTCCGAATATTGAAAATTTTAATGCTTCTGTTACTTAATTTCAAAAAATTTCCAACGGTGAATTATCTATCTCAATTTATTCCGACATTAATTCCAGAAATTTCACGTTTTTTTGCTTCTGTTTAGATGAAAGTGTTGGCAGAGATATGATTTATTTGAGTTAAAACAACTTTATTTACATTAAATAAATGGGATGATCTGCATAGCTTATAATTACGCTTTTATTTAAATTTAAATTTGATATTTATTTGCATTTTTATTCCCACCAAATAAATAGCTTTTTTAAATACAAATATATATTTTCTTCATCCAAGTAAAGTATTCACGTGATTTCAATAGAATAGTCATTCACAATAGACGAATTAATTAATTCGTCTAATTCGAAAAAGTGAAAATGAAGAGTTTTATTTGATTCAAATTAATTTAAGCCATTGATTTCGGGAGAATGAAGACGTCAGGATAGCGCAGAGTCCCCGACAACTTTGAATTTCCCCTTTTTGATTCATCAAACTTCACGTTTTCGCTCCCGTTCGGATGATAACAAACGACGCAACTCCACGGAGAGAAGTAAAACTGTCGTCCTGTCGTCTTGAATACTTTATACAAAAGGGGATTGACAACAGCAAACAGTTTAGTGTCCCGCACGTTTATTGTGCATCGGAATACTAACCGTACTTTAAAACTTGTGCTCGTTTTATTTGGGTTATTTTTCGTTTTATTTTTCCCTCTGTGGTGGAGGAGAGCTGCCGCAGCGCATCAGGACAGATCTGTTACTCGCGGGGGCTGGGTAAGACTTGTTGTGGCTACTCACTGACATTTGAATGCGCGTATACGAGGAGGTATGGCAGGCGAATCGAAGGGCAAAAACGAAAGTTAAAAAATCCACGGGACAACAAAATAGTCGGGTAAAGTCGACGGAAAAAAATTTATAAATTACTCAAAATCTGTTTTTCACTGAGGTATGAAGAACGCGAAAAAATGAATGGAGAATCGAAGACTGTATTTTATTTTTTAAATTGACGGAAGAAAAGAATTTTGAAGTGAATTTTTATCTAGTTTTCTTCAATTTTGATATTTAATTGAGGAAAAAAATTTTGGTTGAATAAATTTCCAGACTTTAGAAATTAGAAATTACAGAAGATATTTTCCTTAATTCCAAGGTATTTGAAATCGTCTTATTTTATAAACAACTCTTGAACTGAATTTTAAAAAAATTCATGAAAGAAGAATTTGTATAAAAATTTATAAAATTCAGAAGTAATTGAGAAATTTAATTTACAATTTATAAATTGAATGAATGAATAACATGAAATAATTATATTTGCTTGAAAACATTCGCATAGGAAAACAATTTTATTGGAATGTTTTTTTTTTATTTTAAATTGAATTACAGCAAAACTTCTTTAATTGAAAAAAAATCCTGTTTTCATTAGAAATCAGAGAGTATATTGTTGTTGATTCAAAGAGATTTTGATTCACCTCACCTCACCGCCCAGGAAATTCCCCCAAAATAAAAAAAAATATTTTCAATAATAAATTAAAAAAAATTATTCCTCGATTCATAACATTGTTCCCATGCAACCGCATAAAGAACGATCGCGCCACTTGACTCGCTGCTCCCCCGTGTTCCCCGTATAATCGAAAACACACTGAGCATAATGATCACTCGACATTTCAAAGTACGTGGCGACACGGGGCTGGTAGTGTCAAAGCAAAAGAGGAATAAGAGTGAGACAGACGTGTGCAAGGAGAGTCACGGGGGTTTTTGGTGGCCGCGGGGGGGGAGTGAGGCCTCCCCTCCCCAGCTCCCTCCCCTCTGCTCTCCGCAATTGGTCATTCGGCGATTTTTGTCGGGCATTCATGCGTCCACCGGTAGATATTTATTGGAAAGCCAACAGCAATGCCAAAGCAAGTTGGGTTCACGGGACGGTGAGGCATATAATCCCCCATCGTCTCTCTCTTTCGTCTCATTTGGCTCACTATTCCTCCTTGCACTCTCTCTCCACCGATTCTCATTGAATATTCCCTGGAGTTATTTACGGGTAGCCGTCGAGATTTATACGCCGCGTCTCTTTGCGATCGCCCTGCGTCTTCTCTCTGCTCCTCTCGCCACCCCTCACACCCCGCCCTGTTGGTGACTCTTTCTCTCTTTACGTTCCACCTCTCGCGGACACGGCCTTCCTCATCTCCCTTAAACCGCCTCGTGTGTCTTTTACCCTCGTTATTCTCACGCGGGGAGTATTTTCTTGTTCGTGGAATCCTCGCGAGAGAACCAGAGTATCCAACAAATGCCGACACTCGGGGGGACGATGGGTTTGTATGGGTTTCAATTATTTTTTATATTTGCGGGTATGGGGGTGGGTTGCAGGTCAATTATTATTGGTCATGCTTGGGGAATGGAGTATTTTTGGGGGGTGAACCTGAAAGGTTTTGACTAAGTCGAATTTCATCGGACGATATTGGCTATTTTTTGAAATTCTTTTTTGTGGATTGGAGAATTACAATTTTGGAAATTTTTATTATATTTAAGAAAGAATTGTCAAGGGTGATCGTTAATTTTTTGAAAATATATGGCTCATTTTTAATTAATGTCAATCTCTTGACCTCTTTTGACAGTAATATTTAGTCATGGAATTCCCTTTAGATTTAGAATTATGCGACTGGAAATTAATGGGAAAATCATTTGATTTTGGGATCTGACACTCATTGAATTTTAGAATGTCGCGGATTCTGTGATGCTAAAACTTCTCTTTTCTCTGTGATGAATTGCCAAACTCGGGAGACAATGATGTTGTATAAATTTAAATTATTTTTGGAATTTTTGGAGGAATGAATTTTGGGCAAGCTTTCAGTTAAGCATTTCATCGGGCATTAATGGGCATTTTTTTAATTTCTAGCTATTTTGAAGTAATAGCTGCATTTGAAAGTAGAATTTTGAGAATTTGAAGTCAATTCAAGATGAAATCGTTCGTGGAATTTGAAAATTCAACAAAAATGATTGTTCCTAACTTTTTAAATTAATACCAAAATCACTTGATTTTAGGACTTCTCGTTTATTTATTTTAATTCCTGAAAATTGCAAATTAAATTCAATTGAAATGTTAATCGATTGAAAATTTGCAACAATAGTTTCCTGAGTGTTCCCAATGTTCAACAATTTTCATTATCATTAAGATTTAATACATCAATCCCAACACAATTCCACGTAAATTATTCACTGCTCAAAATTTCAAAAATTTTCAATTTGAAATTTCCGGAGTAATTTTCCAACAGGTTACCGAACATTTACCGATAATTCCACCATTAAAATTTAAAAACTCCATTATATTCTATCCAATTCAACTCGAACAACGTTGATCATTCCCAAATTTTTAAATAAAAAATTTCCAGTCAATTCCTACCGATCTGTTGAATAAAACAAACGTTACAACTTTCTGAAAATTCTCTCGCAGCAGATGCCTACCTAACGCCGCATTGTCCATAACCGTCCTTCGATTGCAAAACTCCCCAGTCATCAAGAGAATTAATGTCAATCATCAATAATCATTAATAACCCCGCGCAACAGCGACTGACCTCCGCAACGGCTTACGAAATCCCGCATTAGCGACTTGGTGACAGTGATTCAAGCAATAAGACATCAGTGTTGGAGGGTAGAAAGAATATCGGCAGTCGTTTGAAACAGCCCATTGCCGATTAATTCACCATTGGGATTTGTCAATCAATCGAAGATTGGGTAAACACGCGGAGGGGAATGATTCACCTGTTTATGGGTGATGTGCGGGTGTCACCGGCACTCGAGATAAATGTCCCGCCGACTTATGTTCGGTGAGACCGAATCGATTGTGCAGAATTTCAAGAGACAAATCCCACGGGAAAAAAATACGATTGAAATAGACGATTTAGTCGATCTACGCACGTTTGGAATCACAAAGACTGGAGAGAGAAAATCACGGGTAGTTGTGATAAATCCTGGATTGGATAACAAATCACCCATTGCAGGAGACCAAGTGCAACCAGTATACTATAACCTAAACACAAATACATTAGCGGGATAGGAATCTAGCGTGGCGTCTCTCTTTTGCAAACACATTGCGCGCCTCGAGTTGTTAAGGCATACATAACCTACAATGGGACCCGACTCTGATGCATTGCCCACAATTATCCAACTTGCTTACATAATACGTCTGAATCAATTAATCACACTGCTAAGTGATTTATGGACAAATTATCCTCAGCAACTAGCTACTGTTTAACATTTGATGGTTGATTTGTTGAATGAGGAGTGGTTTATTCTGGTAAAAATTGTGGGGTATGCCGGCGCTTTTAAGGCTGTGGATACTCTGAATATGAAACATTACGTATTTGGTACGAAGGAAAATATTTGCATTTGTTTATTATCGTTGGGGGTGAAGGTTTTGAATTTTAGCGAAATTTGAGTTTTTGCAGATGTTGATTTGGATTCGTTTATGGGGGGTAATTAATGCGTATTAAATGGTCATGATGGCACTTTACAATGAATTTGAATATCGATATTGAACCGTTAGAAAATATTTTAAAAGTCGGAAAAAATGAGAAATAATTAAAAAATTGCAATTTTTGAAAATTATATGTAAACAATGAATTTTTCACCACAAAAATCATTCGTTTGGAATTGTAAAAGCATTATTTATATTCTGAATTTTACCAGACATCGACTTCATGCCTAAAAAATTAGAATTACGAACGTTTAACCAATTTTAATTATTTATTTGTAAACAACGAATGTTTGAAAAGAAGAATGAAGTGCAAAATGCAATTTGAATGGTTAAATCCATACACTGCTAGAAATCTATTTAATTTCTAGTAACGATTGCAACTCATTTCTCAATGTTATGGGGTTCAATTTAATTTAAGACCACATTGTTCATAAAAGTTCCCGTTCATCTTGAAAATTCAATAAAATTCAGTTTTTCATGGTGAACTATTATTAATATTTCAAGAACAGCTTGAACTTGAGACCTCATTATGAAAATTGAATATTTAATTCAATTGAATTTTCAATAAATCGGGAATTCCGTAAAACGCCCTCAATTTTTACTATTTTCAATAAATTATTATATTAAATTTCACATAAATTGAGTGTTGCTAAAAATTTCAAATTTTTTATTCAAAATTCCAAGAGTAATTTTCCAACAGTGTAACCTGGTCCGCACCAAACTGTAAAAGATACTTTCATGTCCTCCAAGTCCCGAAAATTTCAGTCGTAATTTCAATTTCACTCAAAGCCCTTCGTCCAATCCGCCGGGAAAATGTCTCTCCCCCCCTGCATTAGCCGTTTGACGCTGGTAGAATGCACTTGAAAAATTTCCGCTCCTCTCCCTCGTTTTTATCTCTCAGTGAAGTGAGTCCCGGGTTATAGCTGGGTGATATAAATCACTTTGGATCAATTAGACACGAGGGATCGGCCTGGGCCGATGATCTTGCTCGGGCTACATGCTGGCGCGGGGTCCTTGCTGCCAGGTGCGCTGGCCACAGTATGTATTCCCCCGTCTCTCATTTTCGTTTTTTTTTATTCTCTTTTATATACCCCCATGAGGTATATACAAGAAAACCTTCGCCACGATGTGCTCGGCCAATTATCAGCATTCCGTGGCATTATCCGCCACAGCTAAACTTACGCGCTCTTTAACTGGCCATCTTTCCCCCCCCCCCCTCTGCTCCCTCTCTCTTTTCTTAATCTCTTCGTTTCCTTCTCTGCGTTCTTCGTTTCACCCCCCTGCCCCTGACGGTGCAATTCCATTATTATTATTTTTTGTTTCCATTCTGGGTTTTAATTGATTGAAGAAAGCAATTTTCAGACATTCAGCAAACGGTAACAAATGACCGTACAAATATGTGAGTTACGCCATTGAGGAGACTGAGAAAAATTCTGGGGAGTTATTTTTGAGAGGAAAAACTGAGAATCTGAAGACTCGACGACATTTAACATGAATGGGTTTTATAAATCCGCTGGGAATTTACGGGATGATTAAATATTTTCATTTTAAGTCATTTTAAAAATTGAAATTTTTTTATTATTTGTTCATTAGTTCATTTTAAAATTTTTTCTGACAGTTCAATGTTGAGGTTGACTTTGAGACCAGCAAAGCTTAAATAATAAAATCATTAGGAATTGTTGGAAAACATTTTCAAAATTGTTTTTGCAGAATGTCACGGAAATGACATGATGAAAAATGATAATTAATAGAAATTTGAAAAAAACAGTAACATATTCGTGAATTTTCATTTTATTGGCACTGAATGTTCATGTTTTCCTTGAAAATTCAAGCGAGTCGGGGAATTCTTGTCTTTCTGCTGCTAAAAATCGTAGAATTTCTGAAAACTACTCCTCAACATTCCATGAAATTTCAATTTGTGAGGATCAAAAATCGAAAATCAACTCCCCTAAATTCCAAATAGAATAAAAAAACTTCCCTCCTACTTTTTAAAAATTTTCAAACATTCTCACTCGATTTGCAACTTTTTAAATTTAAACAAATTCGTTTAAACTTTCAACGCTCCGCATGATCCACATTTTACTCAAAATGTCACTGAAATGATGACTAAAGCTCATCGCAACTGAGCTCCATCATTTCCAATCCAAATAAAACGTTCTACCACTGTATT
This sequence comes from Diachasma alloeum, assembly GCF_001412515.2. NCBI lineage: Eukaryota > Metazoa > Arthropoda > Insecta > Hymenoptera > Braconidae > Diachasma > Diachasma alloeum. Next base: position 188,676 of record NW_021680569.1, read on the forward strand.
TTTTCCCTCACTCGAATATTATCAATCGATATTAATAACCCGTCATCGCGGGGAGTAATAATGATTGATTACCCCGCGTCACACGTGCAAAAACAAATTTATGCGGAGATATCCGATGGCTCAGTGACGAGTCTTATCGACGCAGGGCCAATCCAGCAAGAGAGATCGCAAAAAAATGCAAAATGAATAAAATGGGTAAATGATCAAGGGAGGGCCCACACGATGCTTCCGTCATGTTTAAAGAAGTCAGATGGGGGGAGGGGGGTCCGGTGAAGTCTCACTGTTGAAGCCCAGAGGGGGAGAGAGAGCTGGAGAGCGGTGCCAGTGAGAGGCCTCCCCTTCGGGGCCCTTCGCTTCGAACTCGATATCAGATCGCTCGTATAAAACTATCGTATCGTTTAAATACGCACTGAAAGGTGAGGCGATGCATCAGGAGATACGCGGGCGGTGGCAGCCCACGGTCCGTCGGTTCGTCGGCCGTCGATCCGCGCCAAAGATACCCACCGGACGCTTGGAATCCCATGGGAACCCATGGAAAACGCAGGCTTAACGCGTTTCGTATAAACCCAATACACACTAAACCAATCTTCTTCATTTTAACCCTTTACTCCGTGTTATCTCGGGAGGTTTTTGTTGTGGGGGTTTTTTAGGGGAGATACGGACTTGACACTATTCTTTGATTGTTTAACATGGGCTATCGCCGGTTTTCATCGGGCTTGAGGTATTTTTATGAATCCGAGGTGTTTGCTGTTTAAGAGTTTCCAGATTTTCAAATTGTGGGAGAAATATCTTAAGAATTGTTAGGTTTGGAATTTTTCGTTCTTATAAATGGATCGGGATTGTTGAAATATTTGGTTACGATTTTTGATAAAATTGTGATTTAGAATTGCAATTTTTTAATTGAATAGAAAACCTAATGCCATATGATACTTAATTGAGTGCTCCGATGTCAAATTACAAACGTAGATAAGAATTCCAGCACAAGAAATTATCAAAGTATTTAGATATCGTTAACAAAACTGCAAGAGATTAATTTCTCTTTGCACTGTTATAATTTTTCGGCTAAAATTTGCGGTACACCCTTGGAAATTCTTATCCCATCCGTTCCACTGGACTTCCAAATAATTTCGTCATTTGAAATTCCAAATTTTATGAAAATATCGAGGGAAACCGGAAATTTCTGTTCAATTATTCCAAGAAAATGAATATAAATCAGTAAAATTCAGATGAATATTTTGAATTTTTCCCCAATTGATGCTTCATGTCAATTTCATGTTTTGAATTTCATTAAATGAGTATTAAAGTCGTAGATCACGTCCAAAAATTGTAAAAATAAATTTAATCAGTCACAAATCTAGTTGCGGGGGCAAAACGGATCCTTCCTCAATCTCGTCAACTTCTCACATCCATGTGACATACTCATCTGCCAGAAAAAGCGCTCGTTACGCATTAAAAGGTGAAACAAGCTGAGGGAGTCGCGGTTAAACGTAATTGCACATGGAATTGGCATAAAATCCAGCGATTCCTTGATCGCGGCGTGTGATAGTCCCAGCCAATACCCCAGGAATACATAACCCAGTACAGAGATATTCCGATTCGAAAATGAAACGAGATAAAAATGAAGGGAAAAAAAACGCAGCAGGAGGAAAATTTCAGACTGCATACTGATGGATTTCACTCCCAAGTGCGTTGCAAACGCACGCTGTTATACACACACTTTATACCCGTAATTGGAGTGGCATTCCGGGTTATGAGTTAATTCCGTTGATCGAAATGTAGATATACTACTTGATGCCCCACCTCCTTGGTTTGAGGCGCGGGGAAACCGACAGTGTCTCCTCTCTTTTGCCGTTTTAACGAGGCGCGTAGTGACACGCGCCGATGTTTTTTTTGTTAAAGGGGTGGGGTTTATCTCAATGCTATCAGAATTTTCAATATTTTCATGCGAAATCGGAGGGGGAGAGCAATTGGAGAGGAGAATTCCTCCGCTCGTTCCTGATGTTTTTACATTTTCACGAATCGTTGTTAAAATTTGAAACTTGATTGAATTTTTCCTGCCAGGGGAAAGCGCTTTTTATAAATAATTTATAAACAATGGGTTTTTACCGACAACATTATTTTTTTTATCGTAATAAAATAGTTGTATTCAGAATTCCACAAAAAATTAATTTCCTGCAAGAAACAGTTCTCATTAGTTATTGATAAGAAGGGGTGGTTGAAAAATTATTAGTCACGATTTTACTTAGTTTCTTTTCACGCAACCCTGGTAGCAAATCTACACTTGCTTTTTATGTTTTAATTGGAGAAAAATATTCTCAATTCAAGAAATTTGCAATTTCGCTGGCGCAGTTAGAATAAAATTGAAATTTCTTGGACTCTGGACTCGCAGTTTTCAGGAGAGTGACAAAAATCATGAAATTTCATATTCCATTTGAAATGCATTAAAATCGCAATTTTTTTCAGCAGCAGGAAGACGAAAATTCGCAAAGTTACTTGAGTTTTCCATAAAACCGTTAATATTCAGTGCCAAATTACGCTGAATATTCAATTAATTAAAAATTCAAGAATATATTTCCTTCAAATTGCCTGATTTCTATCAATTTCCAGGAAATAATTGAACCAAAATTTACCATTCCCATTGATTTTTTCCTAAAATTTTCAATATTCAATTTAAAAAAATCCGAATCTCCTTAAATTCATCTAAAGTTACATCCAATTCACCTCCCCCTTCAACCCCAGCTAAATTCTAATTTAATCGAATTCTTTACCCCGAATTTCAATTGAATAAAAAATGTAGATTTGCAAAGCCCGGATGCAAAGGAGTGGCCGAGACCCCCTTAAAAAACGAATAATTCGAAAATAAAAATGAAGACACCAGATGAAGCGGTACATAGCAGTGTAATCTGGCGCAGCACATATATATTTTTTTTAAAGGGTTTAGGAACTGGGCATTGTTCCGCTAATGATGGAGTGGAAACGTGACAGGTGAAACCCAATATACGACACGCCGAAGGCCCCTTGGAGACCACGCACGTCTCTCCCATCGCCCAGCAGCACTGTGGGATTCTGAATTCTTCCCAAGGCCTTGAATGACTCTGATATACTCCCCCTCGTGTAAAAAGAAATATAGAACACCTATTAACTGCCCAAAGAAATTTATTAATTCCCCTAATTACTGGGGCCCTTGAAAAACGATCGGACAGTGTTTTTTTGTTCAACTCTGATTATTTTTAATGACTCGCGGGGTTGAAATATCATAAATAGAATAGTTATCGGTTGAATAAACTCTCATTCATAAATAACCCTGAATTATTGCGAGGCATTTTGCACGAGATATAAAATTTTCAATATCGCAGCTCGGAGTTTGAAGGCGATTACACGCGAGGGGATAGCGGATTCATCTTTTATCGTCATTCTGCTGAGGATTTTAGAATGCATAGCTGTACTTCTGTAGCAATCCCTCTACTCGCACACTTCACCATTAATCTTGTACCATTAAACGAAACAACCTGGCACGCATGAACTACTATTTTCTGACTCTCGATATCCAGGAGAGATAGCAGCAAATTGCCAGGGGTTTTTCGAAATGGGTGGGTGCAGTAGGAGAGTGATATGGGATTCTGGCACTTCCTGACACTTCGGTAAAAATACTGAGAGGATAATTTTGTTGGAAAGTCCCTCTAAAAGTTTGAAAAATTAAAAAAAAAAAAGTTTTTTTAGGAGGAAAGATTGTAGGTTCAATTTAAAATGGGTAATTTCAGTTGAAATATTAGGATTTTAAGACTTGTTCCGTTTTTTACTTAGTTATGAGTGAATTTAATTTATTCGAAAAATGAGAATTAAATTTTTTTAGTTGAAATTGTAGTAGAAACATTGTTATTTTAATATAAAATCTGTAATTGCAATTAAATTATTGGCAATTTACTCGATCTATTGCATATTTTACTAGAGTGTTGATGGAAACTCCAGAAGTTTTTATTACACATTTTAATTTATTTGAAGAATAAAAAATTTTAAAAAAATTCCAGTTGAAATAATTCCATAAATTTTTTCTTGCAAGAAAAAAAAAGATTTTTATCGACCGAGTGAAGTTTGAATGAGTGATTCGAACCTCAAGAATTGACTTACGATTCTAAAGATATTGGGGACCACCCGATGTCCTATTCTCCTTTTATCTCCGGTATTTTTCCCTCTTTCCCGGGAATTGACATCTGGTAATTAACGACAAACTGGTGGAAATGTCGAGACGTAATTAGTGTTATCTGCGAACGGCCTAGATCAGGCACGTGTCCCGGCAAACCCGAAGAGCATGGACGTAAGCTACCGTGAAGATTAGCCGATAAAGATTTTCTCGGGAACTGCGGATTGGAAAAATTGGAGTAGATGCAATCTCCATTTTTCCTGCAGGTGTATCCGAGATTCTGCGGTGCAATTGACTCTTGCAGAACTGTATTTTCAGCTGGTTTTTATGCGTGAAAACAATTCACCGTAATTCGTCGTTGAGGAATATTAAAATTGAAGAGAATGGAGATTAATTAATTTTTCTGTTAATTTCTGCTGCAGACACTAGGGAAACTGGCTTTTTGAATGCCATCACAGCAGCTGGCGTCACCTACGCGGTCACCAGGGCTTGCACCATGGGCGATCTCGTGGAGTGTTCGTGTGAAAAAATGAACTCCAGAGGTGAGCAAGTAGCCGCAGAAAAAAAAAGTTTTTATTTGCAGGGATGCGTCACTGATTTTCAGAAAACTTTCGCTAATTATTGGAATACTGGATACTGACTTGAATAATCCTGATCATCAGTGATTTTTATCACTGCCAATTGATGATGGATTCCTAAAAATTAGAGATGGGTCCTTGAAAATTGGTGACATTACTCTGGAAATTAGAGACGACTTGCCTCAAACTGGATAACGATGTCAAAAATTAGTGATAATGTCACTAACCAATGGTGAAAAATTTAAAAAATCAGGAAATGCCCCTGAAAATTAGTGACATGTCCCTGAAAATCAAAACTTTTTTTTAATGAGCAATCCAAGTATTTTTCTTCATCAGAGATGAATCCCATTGGCTCTGTTAGGTCATAAACTAGGTAAACACTCGCGCAAGTCCCGCATCAAGGATTTACCCACTGACGGGGAGTGGGAGTGGGGGGGATGTGGGGACAACGTCAACTTCGGGTTCAGGAAGTCGAGGGACTTCATGGACGCTCCGTACAGGAAGAGGAGTGACATAAAAACACTCGTTAAATTGCATAACAATGATGCTGGGAGATTGGTGAGAATTTTTATTAAAATGCCATTGATTTTGAAGAGAGTTTTATTCGAAACATATTTTATTTGTGTTCATTATGAGTTTCGAATGAGAATTGATAATCATCTTTGTTAATTATCGATTTATTAGAGTAAATTTCACGAAATGCTTTTTGTAGACGATGAAATTTCCAGGAAATAATTCTATTTTAATAATTTTTCGTTCCTCTAAAACAGGAATTCACCGAAAAAAATTATGATTTCATCACTAAACTAGAAAAAAAAATTCATTTGATTAATTAAAAAAAATATCTATCTTTTGACATTTCTTCTGTCAAAATCCATTCGTCAATGAGACAATCACACGTAAAAAAATCATCAAAATCATCTCATTGCACAAAAAAAATCCTAGAATGAATGAATTTGCTCTCCAGGCCGTCAGAAATTTCATGAGAACCGAGTGCAAGTGTCACGGTCTCTCCGGCTCGTGCACAGTGCGAACATGCTGGCGAAAAATGCCATCATTTCGTGAAATTGGCAATCGCCTGAAGGACTCGTTCGACGGCGCTGCCAAGGTAATTCCCTCCAACGACGGCCACAATTTCATCCCCGAGGGATCGACAATCAAGCCACCTGGTAGGTTCGATCTGATTTACAGTGAGGATTCCCCGGACTTCTGCAGGGCCAACAGAAAGACTGGCTCACTCGGGACACAGGGGCGCCAGTGCAATGCCACCAGTCCCGGGGTCGAGGGTTGTGAACTTTTGTGCTGTGGTCGAGGGTACGACACTAAAATCGTTAAGGAGAAAGTCAATTGCCAGTGCAGGTTCAAGTGGTGCTGTGAGGTCACTTGTAACACGTGTAATGTCAAGCGGACGGTTAATACTTGTCGTTGAGCATTAATTTTTCAGGTGGAATGGGAAATTTGCATGGAGTCAGTCTTTCAAATTCCAATCGATCAACTTTCAAACATATATTTTTTTCACATGCCCTATAATGTTGGAAAAAATTGAAATTTCACGAACATTGAATTCGTTTTAGCAAGAAAAAATCATAAAATTCTAGATTTCATTAAAAATTGAATGAAATTTCAATCAATTGACCTCAATCTTACTGTTTTCTTCTATTTTTCCATCCAATTTCGATGGAACTATCATCAATAATAATTGATTAAGAATAAATTATCAATCGGCGAACAATCGCACTGAAGTTTTCAACTAAAATAAAATTTCTCTCATTGGTATTCTTAAAATTAAAAATAACGACGTGCAAATTTTCTGTTAAAAAAAATATATCCTCAACGATTTTGTTTGAAATGAATTAATCTCTGGCAGGAGACGCCATTACTTTGTGATTTAAGCCTACGTCATTAATTCAATAATCATTAACTGAATATTCGCAGTGATTAGAAATATCGTTTTACGTTAGACTCGAGCTTTTAAGTTAATCAATCGTGAATTTCGATGGATGAGTGCTTGTCTATTTTAACTATAGAAAATGTTTATTAGTCGTCATGCGCCCGGGGGAGCGACTCGGATAAATATTCTTGATATTCATTCGAATTGTTCCTGTCGCAGGGTTGAAGAAGCTTTCCACGTATCTCCCAATTAGATGTCTCGACGCTGTAGAGGAAAATAATCTCGAGACTATGAAAAAAAATTGTGTATGCAAGATGTATGTAAAAATTATTTAATATTAATTAACCAATTGTGAGGCTTGCTGCAGCAAAAAGTGAAGAAAATTATTTTTAGACTTAATTTTTTAATTTGAAAAATACTCTCCCCTCTTCTTTCATGTAAATAAGACTGAAGCTATCTTTGTACGTTTCGTAAAAAATAATAAAATGAAATAGGTTTTAAAAAAAATGGAATAAAAAACACGAGCATTCAACCGTAAATGTCAGATTTCCCAACCAATTTTAGAATCACGAGTGGAATAAACCACAGAATCCTTTTGACACCTCTCTCAGATCTCTAGAATCTTTCCACGCTATCCCTAATCTCATTATTACCTACACGACAAACCACAATTTCAGATATGGAAGCGTATAAATTCATTCGAATGTTGGGTTTCACAACTTCTGCCTAAAAAAAATTGTACGTTAATAAAATTGAAATGAATGAAATTCCAAAGGTTTTATGGGTTTTACCAGTGATTCATCTGCTTAATAGGCATCATCTAATTGACACTAACGAAGAAAACCTTTTTAAATTGTTCAATAATGTTGTCAACAAGTCATTTGAGAAATATTTTAGAGGGACGACTTTTTATTTTATTCGTTTATTTCTTTATTGTGGAGAATGTCTGATGAAATTGACGTCTGCTTTCAAAATCGTGGTTTTGAACCGATGATTTCATCGTTATATACATTTTTTTTAAATTATAACTATGAACAGTCAAAATGGAGAGATAAACTTCTGGAGTTTGGAAATTCTAGATAAATTTAAATTTATCCAAATAAATTATCAAATTATTAATTTAAATAAAATATTCAATTACTTATTTGAGAAATATTCCAGAGTCATAGTATTTTATTTCATTCATTCACCAATTTATTCTAGAGATATTCCATGAAATTGATGACTTTTTTTTCTCAAAATCGTATTCTTGAACTGAAGATTTCGCTTTCATTGAGTCGAGTGTTGAGTCGATTTTCTCCTTTAGATCCTCGATAACAATAAAAGTAAAAACGTAGAAATAAACTTCTGAAGTCTGGAAATTCGTGAAAGCTGTTATCCTCCACAAATAACAGTAAACAACCAAATAAACAACAAGGGGATGATGATTGAACCTTTAAACATGGAACAGGAGGGCGGAGGGGTAGGAGAGAGGCTGGGACGTTTGAGGTAAGCGGTTATAAAGAACTCCTGTCTACATATCCTATAAAATAGCTTTACGACAAGCCAAGGAATTTCGCGTGACCATAAAGCCCGCAAGGAGTGCGCGCGTATCGCGTTGTAGGCCTCTCGATGCATGCTCGCTCAGGATATACACTTCTGTGGCCTCCCTCTCTTTTGATTCTTTTCGTTTGCCTACCCATACGCCATAAACATGAAAAACCGGGGGAGAAAAGAGGAACGCGGAAGATCGGAAAAAAGGAAAACATCGGGAGATGGAAAAAGGGTCTTGATAGGGCTCAACAGCCAATCGGACGGGACTCGACGGTTTCCGGGGGAAATTGACAACTCGTAAAGTTGGTAATAACGTCGCAGTTTTTTGTTATTGTTGTAATCGTTGTGGGGAATGTTTTTAAGAGGTATTTAATTTTTTGATCAAGAACATGGATTTTGTTGTGTCAATAACGACAATGCAGTGGAGGCTCTGGATTTTATTGATTCAAATTGAAAATAAAAGGTCAAGGCCCAATTTTCACTGAAGTTTACCTGAAATTTCCAAGAAAAAAATCCAGTAATTGAGGAAAATAATTGTTTTTGGGATGAAATTAAAAAAAATTATTTCTAGTTCATTAAAATATAAATTCCAGTGGATAAAATGGAAATAATGAAAAATTCAAGAATATTTTCATCTCAAATGTCTTGAGTCAAGAGAAATATTCAATTTTTTATTCAAGAAAATCGATTTTCGCACGTAATTAACGACCCTTCATCATTGAATTGATGAATCTAACGCTTTAGATCCCTCTCTACTTCTCGATTTCCTTAAAAACCTGACCAAATTGAGAGTTAATCTCCATCCGTAAAAATTACAAAATAAAACCCCCCAAAAAATGCCCATTAATTACCTAGACTTTATTAATAATCCTGACGACACAAAAACCTCCCCAAAAAAATCCTGACGATGATTAGAGATCCCAGCCTTTCCCGATTAAATAACAGGCTTGACGACGCAAAAAACGGTGAGGAAAAAATCTTGACGATCATTAAAGATTCTGAAGTTTACAGGGGATTAGAATAGTTTTAAGTAGAATATAAATAGCCAGTATAAAATTCAACTAGATAGACAATACATACTTGAAATTTCCTCACTCTTTGACATTTTCCCTGAAGTTTACCTAAAATTTTTCTAAAAATGTCAAGAAAAATATTAAAATTTTAATTCTAGAAAATCAATGATTACTTCATCAATTCATTGATGAACCTAAGGCTCTGAATCTCTGTCTATCTCCCGAACTCCTCAAAAACCCAACCAAATTGACAATTAATCTCCATCCACAAGAATTACAAAATAAAACCCCCAAAGAGCCCCCATTAATTACCTAGACTTTATTAATAATCCTGATGAGTTAGAATAACCCTTCCCAATTAAATGACGGGGCTGACGACACAAAAACCTCCATAAAAAAATCCTGACGATGATTGGAGATCCCAGAGTCGCCAAAAAAAGTCCTTAAAAAGCGGAGAAAGTGGTTTCTGGACTAATAGAGCAGTCTCCACACCCGTTCGCTCCCTGCCCCTCCCCCGGGGTGAGCTAGAGGCGACCGAGAGGTGGATCTTCGAAGGTGGCGAGAAGCCACCACACAGTGAGATAATAAAAACAAGAAAAAACCTTGGAGAAAGAAAAAAACACGTCCAAAGGGGGCAGATTGTTGGAGAGTGGAAGGTGGGAGATATAGTGGCTCGCAGTGCCTCAATTAACCCCACCGACACGCGGGGGCCATGGGGGCGTGCGATTAGTCCATACCCAGGGAGATTGGTCTGTTCAACGTTTGAACTGCGGGTGGTCTACTCGGCCAACATCCATGGGGCCTTACAACGCTGTAATTTTGTGCCTGGCTACAGCCAATCGGGGTAAATGTGTCTTTTTTATTTTTCCACCGCGACTCGACGGATATTTTTTTAACACCTCAGACATCATTTTTTCTCACCTCCGCGCGGAGAGAAATGGAGGATAAAAATTACCTAGAAAATCGCGGCGGTGAAATGCCATTCTATGAAAAAATATCTCTTTGGGGAGGAGCTTTTACGATTCGTTTGATAAAAAAAAAACATACATGTATGGAATAAAAATATTTGTTACTTTTCCCGACGAAAAAGCTCTTTTGAATTTTTTTTACAAAATGCAGAAGACTTGAGATATAAATGGTCAGATGCGTGTCTAGTCGTCACTCGCTCAAACTTTACAATTGCTATAACTTTGACAAAAAAAGTCTACAAATTAATTTCGAAGGGGAGAATTCGCTGAGGAAGAATTGACGAGGAATTACTCTAACATTCAGTAAATTTCCCCGGCCAACGGAGGGAAATTTACTATTCCTCTCGCACTTTTCCCCTCATCTGCGATAAAAAAATTACTGAAAATCGAGTTTGCTCCACAATGACTTGACTTGTTCGATAATTTTTCAAGAAAACAGAAAACAAAATTGTTTATCATAGGAGGTGGATTAATTTGAAAAAAAAAAACAATGAATTATGACTTTTGTAATGAAAGAATAAAAAAGAGGGATCAGGGGAGGGGGCACGACCGCCCTGAAACTCTCCCACGACTGGAACAATCAGCCTGTTCTGAGAACGATTAAATGCGGAACAATGAAGCAGGAAAAATGGAAAAAAATTGTGGAGTTACATAGTACTCGCGAGAGTTCTCTCTGTGCACTCGGGGCGTGCCCGTGGACAAACGAAATAACCACAAATGCGAGCGTGATTAATTGTGTGAGGCTGGGGGGGCCTTTTTGACACTGTCGTCGTCGTCTCGTGTACAATGTCCTTATGTTTTTATGAACTTGTCACTCAACAATGGCTGGGAGAGGGAATGAATTAGTGAAACAAGCGATTGCATGACTAATTAAGGAATTGTTGTTTTGAAAAATTGGGATTTTATGGAGAGTGAAAGGCTGAAGTTTAGTGTGAAAATTCAGAAGTATATTCCCTTGAATTTTCTCAAGTTTTAACAATTTTTGATAGAATAATTCGAGTGAAATTCACAATTTCAAAGGAAAGATTTTCTGAAATTTTAATAAAAAAAGATTTTACATCCTCAAATTTTTTTGCATCTTCAAAATTCTATTGGAAGTCAATTTTATGTCAGACGAGTAAGTTTTCCTGAATTTTAAAGAATTTCAACTATTTTTCCAACAGCCCAAACCGTGAGAAAAATCATAAAACCACGTTCCAATCTAAATTCATAATTAATTGGATAACCCATAGAATCCCCATAAAAATATATATTGTGAATTACAATTTTTTCCACAAACTATTAACAAAAAATGAATTTTCCACTCAAAGAATCTGTTTCTCAATCGTTACAATTTTTTTGTAACGATAAAAAAAATCCGTAACTGTAAACACATAAATTATTTGTTAGTACGAAAAAAAAGTGATTTGTTGCTTGTTAAAAACCAATAGCCCAATGCCGTGAGAAAAATAATGAAAATCCGCTCCCATCAGCATTCACAATTACTGAAAAACCCTTCCTTAATTAACAAAACCCATAGAGCCCCCATAAAAATAAACTCCGCTCATTCCCCCCCAACAATTTAATTAACGGCTGATAAAACATCGAACGTATGCCCATGAAAAATCATAACTAGCCGAGAAAAACCCCGTCTGACCCAGAAGGCAACGTATCCCCTTAAACCTCGCGAGTCAGACATGCCCCATGCAGTACTGCCATGGGCAGGCGAATGCTTCGGTATGCGCTGAAGATATGGATATAACGACGTCACGATGAGAGAGACAGCGGTTGCAACTGGTGGCGTGGAGTTCAGAAACGAGGAATTGCTCGGGAGAACGAGAGGAGTCCGAGAGACTGTCGGGCATTAACGCAGGAAACAACTTAAAGCCTGATGTATGCATGTATGCACATACGTGTTGAGGATTTTTTTTGTTTCTCTCTCTCCCGTGAGGAGCAGACGACACGAGTACAGTTTCGCACGGTGGCCATCACCCCCTCCAACTTCTTCACCCAATATTAATTGAACGATCTCATAAGACCAGACTAAACTGGCCCATACATTAACAACTTTATTGGGAACCCCGACGGTGAGACGTTAAAATGTTTCCAATCTTAATTAGGTAGGTGTTTACAGGAGGATAATTTTACCTGGGTGACTCTCTCACTGGGGGCAGGAGGATTTTTGCCTACCGGTTAGGATACTTTAGCATTTTGCCATATTCGGGGACGTCATTGGACTTTAGGTGAATTTTTTTTCCGTTTTTCGGGGGTAATTTATTTTTTTCGAGGAGTCCGTGGAGATTTGCGGGAAATGGGAGGGTTTATGGACGGATTCAATGATTTTTTGAAGGCTTGCCGCTTCTGGATTATCATAAATCGATGAATTCTTCGTGTTATGTCAGTCTGTGTTGGTTAATTTTTTTTTTAGGGATTTCAATAAAATTTTGAGCTTTTGAATTATTTTAGAATTATGTATTTTTATTGTTATTTATTTTGGCGTAATGAATGTATATTTTGTGGAAGATAATATAATGATAATAATACAATATCATGATTTTGCCTGCTGGTTAGCATTTTGCTGAATTCGTGGACGTCATTGAACTTTATGTGAATTTTTTTTTCATTTTTCGGGGGTAATTCATTTTTTTCGAGGAGTTCGCGGAGATTTGGGGGAAATAAAAGGGTTTGTGGACGGATTCAATTATTTTCTGAAGGGTTGCTTCTGGAGTATCATAAATCGATGAATTTTTCGTATTATGTTAGTCTTTGTTGTTTAAGTTTTTTTTTAGGGATTTCAATACGATTTTGAGCTTTTGAATTATTTTCGATTGATATATTTTTGTGGTTATTAATCTAGGTGTAATGAATGTATATTTTGTCGAGGATAATATGATGATTTTTGCCTGCTGGTTAGTATACTTTAGCATTTTGGACTTCAGTTGAATTTATTTTCCATTTTTCAGGGGTAATTAATTTTTTTTTACAAGTTTACTGAGATTTTAGGGGAAATCGTCGGGTTTATGGACGGATTCAATGATTTTTTGAGTGGTTGTCGCTTCTGGGCTATCATAAATCGTCGAATCGATGAATTTTGTTATTACGTCAATCTTTATTGTTTAATCAACTTTTTATTCACTTGAAATTATTATCAATTGATGTATTTTTGTTGTTAGTGATTTTGTTGCAATTAATATATATTATTTCGAGTACATTCAGTGATTTTCCCCCCTTGGAGCTGCGGAGGATGACATAATGATTTTCTAATCAATGTAAACACAGTCAGCCTCGGCAAACACCTATTACCCACCTTTTTAGACCTACTTAGCAGTCTCACACGTGCCGTGCTCCCCCGGTACTTCCGCATTTCGACGTAACAAACGATAACACAGATTTACAGCTTGACCAATGGGCAAGCGCAGCTGGATATTACCGTGGTATGAAAATCACAACAAGCGGGGTACAACTCAATTCTCCATGTCCTCTGATTTATACTTATTAATTATTCCTCCTCCTCCACGCGCTCGAAACAGGATAATTCAATCCAACAAAAAATAATCATGAAATATGAATCAATTTTTTTCACCCGAAGGTTAAATTTTGTCCTAAAAAAAATTCTGTTTTAATTCAATAAAAATATTAATCCATTAAAAAACAATTCTTAAATTTTCTAAAGATTTAAACAATTATCAGCATCATCATCATTTATATTTATAAAAAAACGAATATGAATAGAAGAAAAGTTTTTTATAAATTTTCGTTGTGTAATTTATTGCGAAAAATTTCACGAATAAAAACATAAAAATCTTTAATGAAAACCTTTTCATCTGACGAAATTATCGCATGTCGCACGGTCAAAATAATCCCCCCCCCCCCTAAAAGGAAAAAAAAATTTTAAACGACCACACACTGATAGACGAGGGAGTGCTGTGATCCCAGCAGGGCGCCACGTTCGCAGCTCATCGTATCATACAACGGTATGTGTTCATATACAGTCGAGCATATACCGATGGAATATCCATGGCATTACTAAAACTACATAAAACACAAAATGTTGGAGGGGGCGAGAAGAGGACACGAGCAGTGGACGAGTTATGACCCCGTGGGGGCTGTGAATTAACGCTGAGTAGTAATACGTATAGGATAAAGATATGGTTATTTTGTGTCTGTTACCCCACCCCCTGCACCCCCTTCCAGACAGATCTTGTGTTGATGTTCGTTTTTTAATACTTACACACAAACTCTGCATATGGTCGGGGCCCAAAACGCAATTCGGGGCTTTATGCCTTGTTCTTGTACATGAATGTGGTGCGATGGATTTATAGTGTGGTTTTTTTTAAGTGACTCACCTCATGTTGGGTAATTAAATTGTCTTGTGTCGTATTATAACCCCTTGGATTATTTATTTTTCAGAGTGAAAATTTTGTAATTAATGGAGAGGGGTTTTACAGGTTTTTATTATTTTTTTCATTGTTATTTTCATAGTCAATGTAACACAATGTTAATTTTATGATATTGGTAGGATAATAGTGATGTGATAATATAATCACTCGTGTTTTCCATTTTTCAGTGTGAGAATTTAATAATTAATTGGAATATTCTTAGACCTTTTCATTTATTTTTTATCGTTATCATTTTAATGTTAAATTTAACACAATAACATTGATATCGTATTATTCACCTAGAGGATAGCCATGTGTGCACAGACTCGGACTGGGAACCTGAGGGTCGTGGGTTCAAATCCGACCGGCGATTTTTCGCGTTTTCTCCAATTATATTTCAAATCAAACCACAAATTTTTTCCACAGATTGAAAATTTAACATCTTTTTATAAATCGTCAATTCCTTTTGCACGTTTATACGATTACTATTATTTACTCAATATTATTATTTAAAGAAAAATTGAAAAATATTTACCACTAATGACATACCAGTAATCAATTAATTAAGATTCATTTTAATTTCATTCAAGCAACTTAGTCCTTTCCTCCTCCTTTATCTCCTGACGTCTCGTCGAAACGAAAGTTCCAAAAGTTTGTTGGGGGCCCATTGCATCTCGATCGATATCACGAGTGGATCGAAACGGACAATGACAAGCACACACGCAGTCTCCCGTGGGGTATTTCAGCGATGTGCTTTGGTGGCCCCCTTCCACCCTCCTTCGCCCCCCTAATGAAGCCGTATTTCGATGTACGGAGCCACCCATTGTCTTACGAATTGGACGTGTGCCCTTATCGATCGATGTCAATCTTCATGATCGACATTTACGTTAACTTCAATGTCTTATCGATCACTCGGGGATAATCGAAAAATGGCGGACCGATTTTTGGCGTTGGCACTGTTGAAATTTTTTGTCGGAAATTTCAAGTACATTTTTTGGAAATTTTTATCGAAGTTAATTGTCACTGAAATTTCAAGGAATTTCGTCATTGAAAAATCAGAATTTTGCGGAAAAATAAATAGACAATCAGAAAATTTCGGATAAAAATCATGAAGTTTCAGTTTTCACTGGTAGTGCCGGGAGACATTTCATGAGACATCACGAGACGTGAAATAAATTGACTCGTGAGGACTCTGAGTCAATTTATTTCATCTTGGTTTCCAGTTTATCGCGTTTTTTATATGTAGTGAACCGAGACGAGACAAACCGAGACAAAAACGGAGATTTTACTTTAAAAAATAAGAAAAACTTGAAACCGAGAGGAGATAAATTGACTCGCAGCCATCACGAGAGGAGTCGAGACTGCGTATTTCGAGACTGAGACGAGAGCAATGATTTCCGCGTTCGTTGAGAACGAGATCATCTCTCCAAAGTTTTGTCTCGTAAAGTTTTCTCATGAATTTCATGATTTTTCCCCCTAAATTGCATTCGCTGTCACTGTCCTGAAAATTTGTAGTCAACATTTCATGAAATTTCACTTTTGTTTAGCAGTGTATCGTCGAATTGATTAAGGGTAGGGGAATTCCATCGCTGAAATTGCAGCTCGTCTCAATCCAAAAGTCCCTGAAACACAATTACATTGAATTGTGTGCTTGCTCGCGAGCTATTATAACCCTCTGCACTTGTTCGACCGTTGTCTTCCCTCATGTTTGCCGTCCACCCACGTTACCGTGAATATGGATGCAGGTATTTAGTTAAAGGGGGAGAGAGTGAATACTCCACTGGGAGGACACAGTGTGTTTATTTGCTGGGGATGAGGGACTCACGTAGTCACGAAGATGGCAACAGCAAAATTTTTTTTGCCAACCAGGTTCGGGATATTACACTGTGTTAAACGCACGTTATACCTCCCACGAGGACTGTATCGTGGCGTAGGCGAATTACTGTAGGTGAAAAATGAGTGATGGAGTCGAAAAGATGGGAAAAGTTATTTTAAGGGGAGACTGCACAGAAATTTGAAAATCACAGGGCCTTTAATTATCGCACTGATGAGTTTCCTAATGAAAAAAAAAAATTTTTACTGAAAATATTGAAATTAAAAGAAAAACTTATTTAATGTGAATTAAAATTTGAATCAATCGGTCGAGAACTGCGGGATGAGGTCAGTTTATAAGATTTTATTCCATTGAAGTCTCTTTCTGATCAAAAAATAAATAAAAATCGCAATTTTTGCGATTTAAATAGAATTTTTAAAATAAAAAAATTGAAAAAAATTAAATAAAAAAATTAAATTTCATTTTTTTTGTTGCTTTTCAACAAAAAAATAACAAAAAAAAACAAATGGAATTTTTAATTTTTTTATGAAAAATTGTAAGCGAAAAAATGAAAAATTAAAATTAAAAGTTAAAAATGAAATAAAATGAAATTGAATTAATTTCATCTCATTTTTTAAATCATGCTTAAACCCTTTGGTCTTCATAATGACATACAGACAATATAAAAAGATGTACGGATATTTGTTTTGCCGATGGAGGTGGCAATGACTGCACACAAGTGTATGAACAAAAATAAAGGGATAATGCACCCGAGGCTCAATGCACATACAACAAATCCTCCCGATATATCGGCAATGACGCTAAGTGAGCCGTTAGTTAGCAGCGGCAATTAGCACGTGGGGGTCGTGGGCCGGGTGGTTACACACGGTATCCGTATATATGCAGCCCCGGTGAGGACACTAAACCGCAAGAGAATAAAAGGAGGAGGGATTGAAGGAAAAAAAACCATCAACCGAAACCGGAACCCACCGCAGTGTCTCTCTGACGAATGCGGCATTTAAAAGACCGTTAAGCGATACATCAATACGAGAGGATCGGGTTGAGGGATAATATACTTCATATTAAGTCCACACTTCAGTTATGATCGAAATCCTATGATTTTTCATTCACAAACAGGAGCAGTTCATCAACATCGGCTAGTCTCAATGATGTTTGAACTCATTTTATTGAAATGAGAATTAATTTCGTTATAGAATTTCGGTAGAATGAGACTAAAGACGTAAAATAAATAAATAAAATAGAGAATGAAATACAAAATAAATAAACGAAAAAATTTAATCATAATTAAAAACGAAATGAAAACAAATACTTGTGCAAATATAACGAATAAAAAAAGTGTTTAGCTTAACAAATTAAATTGATGCAATATTACCAATTAAAACAATAATAACAATATTAACAAAGTTCAATAAATCGTTCAATAATTAAGAATTACCATAGAAATTCCCTGTATTTCAAATGCTGTGTAATAACTAAAATTATTTAACAGTCATTGCTATTATTTATATACATTATTTCATCGTTACAATGTTTTCACTACCGACACTGCCACAAATAATTAGCGTTGTTTATGTAAATCGATCCTTAATCGCGCGCGCAACAGGTGTAAAGCGCTGAGAAATTAAACTTTCAACATAAATTTCCTCTCGATGATGCAACACAATTATCCTCACTATATTTTTACAATCCCACGATGGGAGGAGAAGAGGAGGAAACGAGGTCACTGATAATCATTGAATGTACATAAAGTGACCGCTGACCTCACTGTCTACAGCACTGAAAAATCAGCCTCAATTATGCTCTCACGTCGTTTCTAGTTCCCCAGTGACACCGCGTCTATGTCATCCGTGTACACGACACACACAATAATCATTGCAACTCTGTACGTGGTGATGACAGGGGTGACGGAGCCATTACTGGGTAATATATAAATAACCGTAAATACACGTGATTGTGGATAACCTTTTTTTTTTTAGAAAGTTTCGAAATTGTTTTTCAATCCAGTCGATTAAATTCCATTAGCCGAAACATTTTATATAAATTTTAATTGAATTAATATTAGTATCAATTTATTTTTATGGATAAATATTTATGAGTTATGAACATTCAGAGAAAAGTTAAAAGGGTCCATTTTGCCCCACCTGCCCCTAATAATAATAATAATAATAATAATAATAATAATAATAATAATAATAATAATAAT
>NW_021680569.1:207283-216270 GCF_001412515.2 Diachasma alloeum
ATTATTATTATTATTATTATTATTATTATTATTATTATTATTATTCGTAATATATTATTATTCATCAACTTTTTCAAATATCATAATTAATAACGTAAAATAAAATTCGATGAAAAAAAAAATTGTGGCAAGAGGGAAAAAAAGTAGATATAAAAGACAAAAGATGAAGAATATTGGATTCATGTGTACGTATAAAGGAGTAGTGCGTCGGGAAGAGAATGCTTGAGGGGTCCCTACGATTTGTAGGGACCCACCGCCGTGTTTCTGCGCGAGGCACGTAATTACGGACGCAAGGCCGCGCCGTGAGAGGCGTCAAAATCGCTTCCCATCTACCCCAAGCACACCGCGCACAAGCGGCCATTATAGAAATTGATATTTTATTGTGGATGGGGCACAAAAATCGACCAAAGAGGGGCCCCCCCGACAACCTCAAATATTATACACACAAGACCAAAAACCACGACATCGTAATAACCCGGTTTATTGAGTTATTTTTGAGTAATTACGAATCAGTAACGATAATTTAACGCTGATGGTACTGCGAGTGGGAGGGAAATCGATACAATTTTTTTTAGGGGAGGGCTCCAGCCACAGCGATGATTCTCCAGTTGTCCGGGGGGCGGGGGGAGGGAGACAGCGGGTGGGCCACCACTGCGTGCGATCATATATATTATAAATTTTTTTTTCGCTTGATTTTTAAGTGCGTAATTTAGGGGAAAGGGGGAAAAATTGTTTACGTTTAATGGACGTTTTGCCCACTCAATGCAGATAAAGTGATGAAAAGAATTTAATACTGGGTGGTGTAGTTTTTTTTTTTTTTTTTTTTTTTTTTTTTTTTTTTTTTTTTTTTTTTTTTTTTTTTTTTTTTTTTTTTTTTTTTTTTTTTTTTTTTTTTTTTTTTTTTTTTTTTTTTTTTTTTTTTTTTTTTTTTTTTTTTTTTTTTTTTTTTTTTTTTTTTTTTTTTTTTTTTTTTTTTTTTTTTTTTTTTTTTTTTTTTTTTTTTTTTTTTTTTTTTTTTTTTTTTTTTTTTTTTTTTTTTTTTTTTTTTTTTTTTTTTTTTTTTTTTTTTTTTTTTTTTTTTTTTTTTTTTTTTTTTTTTTTTTTTTTTTTTTTTTTTTTTTTTTTTTTTTTTTTTTTTTTTTTTTTTTTTTTTTTTTTTTTTTTTTTTTTTTTTTTTTTTTTTTTTTTTTTTTTTTTTTTTTTTTTTTTTTTTTTTTTTTTTTTTTTTTTTTTTTTTTTTTTTTTTTTTTTTTTTTTTTTTTTTTTTTTTTTTTTTTTTTTTTTTTTTTCATTGTTTGGGGAAGTTTTGTAAGAGAGTTGAAAAAATTTTATCCGATTAATTTTTACAATCAAAGAAATACCGATACCGATACCGATTAATACCGATTAATTTTTCAAATTAATTGTAACGAGTTTGGGATATTCAAAGTCAGCTGCGTCGGGTAGTCATCGCTTCACTTGTCGGACTAGAATGACTGAATGCCTAACTCCTCCATGACGAGCACAAATCATCCCAGAAAGGAGAAAAAAGGAGAGAATGAAGGCCTCGATTATACGTTTTACACCGCCACCTCCCCCGACTTCCCACTAATACCAGTGTCATTCGCGCGATTTTAATTTTATTTATAAACATGATTCAGAGCCGTTGAGTGATGCACACCAGAAGTACCAGGAGTGCTAACTGAAACAAAGAGATGCTCTCTGTTTTCGTTTGATCTGTTTATGCTTGTGTTTTGTTCTCTCTCTTTTTCATCGAATTGGAGATGTGCGTATGCTAATTTACCAGTGATACTCTCCAGCTATCGTGCACGTAGAGGCCCGACAGAAGAATGAGGCTGAGTCCTCGGTACACCAGGTGGTCCTCTCCTCCCGTGTTGGAGCCACCTGGGGTAAACGACTTTTTTCGTATTCTCTTATTTTTTGCGTTGGCAGGGGAATTTTTTTTTTATTTCTTTCGATCTGGAGATCATGACCCGATGAAGTGTCCCATCGGGAAGTGAAGTCTAATTAATTGAGAAAAAAATGGCATGTCATGTGACCCCACTTTGGTGTGCAATTCCCCTCATAATAATTCCGAAAATTCCGTTAGATAAAAAATTATATAGAAAATCGTCGCTAATTTTAGTGTACGAAAGGTAATCGTGCACAGAGAAAATTATTTGGTGAATTTCAACAACTCGTTGTTGAAAAAATGAATTATCAACTAGTTGTTGAATTTCAACAACTATTTAATTGAAATTCAGAAAAGATTTTTTAATTGAATTCAATCAATTTTGGCTACCAAATTACACTTGAAACAAATCCCGCAATCAATTCAGTAGCGAAGTGGTAAAACGGTTTAAGTCAATTTTGATTACTGGCAAGTTTTCAATGAATATCTCGGAATCTAAGGGAGATAGCAAAATTTTTATAACGAACTTTTTTGTAGAGCCGATTGAGAGCTACAACAAATGTAATTACGATAATTTCGCCATCTCCCTTAGATTCGGAAATATTCCTCAAAAACTCAACTGGGAGATGAGTCGACTTCGACCCATCAAATAAATCGCCGAACGTTTACTAAAAATTTCCCAAATAATTGTCGCATGAAATCGAAAAATCTTGTTCTCAATTTTAATTAAATAGTTATTAAATTTCCCCAACTAGTTGTTGAAAATCACCAAAACAATTTTCTCCGTGCGGAGCGAATTTCTCATCGTTAATAAAAATAAATTGAAATAGTTTGATCATGTTAGTGCACCTCATGTCCTCCTTTTTTTCCCCTCTGATGAAATAAACTAAAAAACGCTGTTGAAAAAAAGGAACTGAAATGGCGTTGAAACACGCTGAAACAAGTCTGTGAACGTCTGAAAGTAGTAGTCCTGCGCGTTCCCACAGTCGTTCGGGGCGTCGAGGAGATTCCGCAGAGTCCCCCAAAGAGGATTGGATATCCCAGACTTTTCAGTAGTGGAGTTTTAGAGTGGATTTAAAGGACACAAAATGCCCGCTGCTTGGGGGGGGGGGGGGGGGGGTGGTGGTGAAATGCGGGGGAGGGGTTAAAAGAAGAGCTCGTGCGCGGGGAATCGGGAGTTTAAACAAGCCTGGAATCTTATAACATGCCAAAACACCGATAATGCGACGGTGTGGTCTCCGACGTTGGACGCTTTTCGAGACGATTATCCGTTCCCACGCGCAAACAATCTCGAATGGGTGAGTGAGAGGGAGGGAGGAGGGTTTGTATCGTATGGATTGCGATCAATGTAGGAGTCCCATCATTCCAGACGAGGATTCCATTCATTTCATCAGCTTTACGGTGACTACTATGCTGACTACTACGGGGCACCGGTGGCCTTTGGAGAGGTATAAATTTGTTGATTTAGGGGATCATTCTGGCTCGGAGCATAAATTCTTCGTTTGAGAGGAAAAAATTTAACTTGTTGCTTCATTTGGGACGGGCAAAGATCGTCAGCCAAGTCTGGGGCAGACGTTGGCTATAGAATTTTTAAATAGGTCAATATCGGAGAGTCAACGTCGAATTAAATTGAAATATCGTGTTGAGCGATTTATCGAACAATCGATAAGATAAACAATGGCGAATAAATCTGATAATCCACTCGATTTCGGGTGAAGTTTTACTGCCTTGTCGACGGCATAGTTGCAGCCTCCTATCTCGTCATATTCTCAGGGATTTTTATTTCTCCCATCCAAATATTCTACTCCAATTTTTTCCCCACCGTTCCACTCCGAGATACCATTCATTCCTCGCCTCTCCCAAGGACCCGATACACTGTGTATTTAAGGTTCTCGAGTCTTGCAAAACCACAAAAAACGATAAATTAGTTGATTTACACTCAATCATCCTGTCTAGTAGGAAAAATACCACTGTTCTTTCTCCGTCGTCCTTGAACGTCCCTCAAACCGTTGTCCAATTATAAAACAAACTTTTTTTTTCCGCAGGGATCATCACTACCAGATTACGGAATGCCCACCAGGGATAATTTATCTGATTCCATTCAGAGAATCGTAAAATACCTAGCGCGACGTTTATGACGATTTTTTAAGT
Source organism: Diachasma alloeum (assembly GCF_001412515.2). Lineage (NCBI taxonomy): Eukaryota > Metazoa > Arthropoda > Insecta > Hymenoptera > Braconidae > Diachasma > Diachasma alloeum. The sequence continues at coordinate 211,326 of NW_021680569.1, forward strand.
TGTCATTCCTGTGGTTTTATTACTCTTTAAAGAAACATGTCTTTTATTATCGATCATCCAGAAACAGTGATTTAGTTCTGCAAGTTTATTTTATCTCTCTTGTTTCTTCTCTTTTATGCGCAGCCACGGCAGAGAGGGAAATAATGTGCTCCTTCACCATTAAGGATGCCACGCGCGTATATGATCGGTCACGAGACGCCCCAACTGCTGTTTTGTGTCGTTGGGACCACTCTCGTCTTACTTCTCCTGATTTTTATCACCAAGAAAAAATAACGCTACCCTTATAACCTCTTAATGTTGTCAACGCCTCTATCTGATTGAATTTTTTTTACGTTTTTTATTGCTAAGTAAAATTGAAGTGCTGCAGGAAAATTCTAAATTCTTTGGTATTTTTTATTGGTCTGCTGGATGATCTGGGAGGATTTTTTTGATAGCAAGTGAACATTCGCCCCAATTCAGGGCTCAACGGAGATAGGGTGCGCCCATATACCTCAGGCTTATACTGAAATTCTTCCACGGGAGTCTCCTCAACTCCGGCAATCCCTGGGAGACAAGAATCTCGGGCAGCCGTCGACTTCTCACGGCGGTTTCTTTGATGTTTTCGTCCCAGGCATGGGGCTAGCCACCATGGGCACCCACTCTTAACCCCATCCCAGGAGAGAAGTCACTTTTGGGTGATTCTTGGCTACTCTCGTCACTCAGTCCCTTCCCTAGTTTTTTTTATTTTGGATTCATTCGGGTTTACTGTTATTGCCATTACGGTTATGGGGAACTTTCGGGGAAACCGTCCACATGAAAACGAAATAAATAAATGGATTTTAAATACTGAAAATTATTAAAGTATTGAATGTTTATTTTAGATTTGATATTTTCATTTAAAAAATGCAATTTTTATGCCGAATATTCAATGAAGAGCATTAAAATAATAAAATTGATGCAGATGACAAAATGATTCCATTTGGAAGTTGAAAAAAAATTTTGCAATTTAAATTTTTACGATCCCCGTGAAAACGAAATAACTGAATGAATTTAAAAAAAGCTAAAAATTATGAAAGTATTTGATAATTATTTTTCCATTGAAATAAAAAATGCAATGTTGATTGAAAATATTCAATGAGTAAAATTAAAATTACAAAAAATAAGATGACAACCTGATTTCACTCGAGTTCTAAAAATTCAATAAAAATCCATCTCAACCCAAGTGAAACTAAAATTTGTTACAATTTATTTTCTCACGATCGATTCAAAGATTTATCCCCCATCGAAAATGTATTTCCTTTAAAGAACGTAGGTGGTCCCCCCGGCACTGGCCGGGCAATAAGGGGGTGTCGAGGCCATTAGCGAGAATTCCTATCCTCAGCGGTCAGAATCCTTTTATCCTTGGCAGATACCTCCGGGATTCCTTGGCGTTATCATCGCGTGTACCATTCACCAGTATCGACATCAGAAAATTGAAAAGAAAGAGAAAAAAGCCCCCACGAGGGGGAAGATCCCGAGAGAGAGAGAGAGAGAGCACGATAAAAAAAGCGCACAGTTGAAAGAGTTTTAAAACATGAAAACGATACATACGGGGCCTCCCACGATATTACCTCTGTCTTCAGAGTTATGAAGTCGTCCCCATTTCACCCAGTCGTTACGAACCAGTTGGCAATATATGTGTTGTATATATATTAAATGTTTCGAATGTTGCACGAACTCGTCTCGATGTCTCTCTCCGTCCCTCTTGCTGTGTTGAGCGGGGAAAAATATTGAATGGTCTGTCGTATATTCCAGATCGCAAGAGAGGCCAAAGATCGATAAAAACCATGAGGATTGTATCAACATCGATCGTAGATCATCAGTAGATACGTGACTAAATCGCATGCACGTCACATTGAAGATAAATATCCAATGAAAATGATTTTAGAAGGATTTCACGGAAAAAAATCAACTCAATAAATTTTTTTATAAAACAATTCACTTGATCTATTTATACATATATTCATATCCATATTTATATGTGAGCGACAATTTGTTTCACAGTAATCATAAATATAAATTATTGACAGAAGTAATCAGCACCCTCAGCACTGGTAGCATTAACTTGGAATTATTCACGGATGTGTAGAAAAATAATTTAAATATCATTCTTGTTGCCTAACTTTGCGTACGATTGTATCATAATTCTTTCATATCATTCATAGTATTTACAATATTTGTGACAATGAATGAGGCAATATGTACACTCGTGTTAAGCAGATAACCGGATCGTTCACTACCGCCTAGGACTATTTACAAGAGCGATTGAACCCCTAGGTGCCCTAGAGCGTCCACCCTTCATTAATAAATAACGTAAAAAACATTAGAAAAAAAAATACAAAAGAGATTATACAAAAAGCTCATCGAAAAGAGGATCGCGGACGTTGCAGGCACCGGATCCCCCGAATTGATTAAAATTACCCTATTATGTACAGAGGAGAAAATGTTTCGCCAACCGAATACGAACATCACTATCTTTACTCTTCTTTAATCGCTTAATCCGTCTCAGTCTTTGTCAGAACACTCAACAGAGCGTCAATAAATAATAATAAAAAAAACACCCTTGCATAATACTGGACGCGTAATGAATGAAACGCGGAAGAACTCACAGACATTTTCATAACTGTTAATTAAAAGTATTAATAAAAGACGAAATGACAATGGTTTCCTCGTGTTATCTCGACCAAAGAAATTACATTCCCTCGACATTCCCCTCGATGACTGAATTCAAAGCGTCCTCTTCACCAGGAAGAGGTGTGAATAGTCGATTATTATTTTTTTATAGGCACGTGTGGATTGTTTTTTTTGTCCTGCACAGTTGACACTTGACCTCGCAACACCAGTGAAATGTACATGCACATCGCTCAACTACTATGACCTCCTGGGTCTTGTAGCCTCTGCCGCAACACATTAAATCACAACCATCGACACCGATACTCGTGTCATTGCACTGTCTACCGTGTGTACCAAGTATACCTAACTTTGGGTTTTTCTCACAGAAGGGTGGCGATGGCTCCAGGTAAACGAGGTCCTTGGCGCCTGGTGGTTTGTGCTCAGGATTGTACGGTTTCAACTGGAAATTGTAGCGGTGACGGCGGCCTAGCCCCTGGCGGGGACCGTGCACTGAGTTACTCGCGGAATTACTCACTATTGCGTTGCCGTTGCGCGCGCGGTCCGAGTTGCTCACCATTACTCGGGAGGCACCGTCGAAACGGTCCTTCAGGTTGTCACCGATTATTCGGAAATTCGGCAGACGCATCCAGCAGGTTTTTACCGTGCACGAGCCCGACATTCCGTGACACTTGCATTCTTGACGCATCTCCGAGGAGACGTGCTGTTGACAGAAAGATTTTTCGGGATTTTTAGTCTGCGGATTTTTGGAAATTTTTGGGGTATGGGTTTCGAAATTTTTGCGGAAAGTCAAGGGAAACTGAAAATTTGTTAGAATTTTGAATTTCCAATTTCTGGGGAAATTAGAGGAATTTGATATTGAATATTTGTGTTTTCAATAAAAATTTTCGTCTTATTGCTGCTCAAAAAAATTGAAATGTCGTTGGATTTTGAGTGAAATAGGAATTTTGTTTTCCCTTAAATCGAATTCAATGTTCCTGGAGGCGAAAATCTGGGGGAAATGGCAAATTTTGTGAGGAATCTTAAAAAAAATACTTTCCAAAATGTCTGTCCACATTTTCTCCAATTTTTTTATTCAAAATAAATTTTCAGAAAGTCATAAAAATATATTTCGAATACATAATATACTTCGAAAATATATTTCGAATACATAATTATGTTTTACGAGGAAAAACATAAAACATTCCGCAACTCGAGAACTTTCATAAAAAATCAGTGAAGAGAATGAAAATCAAATCGAATAAAAGTGAAAATATGAGAAAAATGTTTTCAAGATATTCTCAAAAATCTCCGCATTCCCGAGATATTTCTAATGAGCCTCTTCAACTAATTTCAACCCACTCACCGCTCTGCCGGCCTCATTGTTATGCAGATTCATCTTCTCCCTGAGGTTTCGTCCCCGCTCCCCGGTATCAACAAACTCCCTCGAGAATTTGAATCCGTATCCGATGTTATCCGAGCATCCCCCCCACTCCCAGTCCCTCACCTGGGAAGGCGCCCTGGACTGATGGGTGTAGTCACAGGAGCAGGACTGAATGGTGCCCTCGCTACATGCTCTCGCAATACTATGCGTCACTGCTGCACTTGTTATTGCGTAGATAAATGCAGTCTCTCTGCAACCTGCAATCACAAGAAAAAAAATAAAACATTAATACACTTTCATGAACGTAATGGCATTATTTTTTTCCGCAATTCCACATTTTGGGAATTACACAAAACGAATAACAAATAAAAAATTAATTATTTAATTTATCTGAATAAATTATCTGAATAATTTATTTTTGAAATCTCAACTTAAATTCACATTAAAACATTTTACATAAGCCGAATAACAAATGAAAAATTAATTATTCAAATAATTAATTTTTTAATTTAATAAATTAAAATTTATGGTAAATACTTTACATGTTTCGAAATTAACATTAATCGACAACAATTTTACTGAATAAAAAAATCGACTTGTCATTCACTCAAATCCACATTTAAACAATTTTTCACTAGCAAACAACGAATAACAAATAAAAAATAAATTATTAGCAATCGAAAAATCAATGATCAAATAATTTATTTTTCAATTCCTCAAGTTCTTCTGAATTCACCATGAATATTTCAAATGTCCGGAGATTAATCTCGAATTGACAAAAATTTCACTGAATAAAAAAATAAATATGTCTTCAGTTGATGCAGTTGATTCCGACTCGTCACGTACCCCAAATCGAAAATAAAAACCTCGACAACACGATAAACCTGAAACCCGCTCGCTCGTCACGACTGGCAAGGACGCCAGACCAACATG
>NW_021680569.1:216729-225450 GCF_001412515.2 Diachasma alloeum
GGGGGGGGGGGGGGGGGGGGGTTGCGGAGAGAGGAGGTACGAGGTTAAGAAGAGGCCTCACGCTTAAAGGGTGAGCGTTTTTGCGCGTTAAACTATTAAGAATCTGTTAATTACGCGAGGCTGAGTTTTACGACTGGCGGCATTATATCGCTTGAGCCCCAGGGATCTTTTGATGGCCAGCCGACTAAACAGCTATTGTCCCACCACTGGCATCCGCGACATGCCTCGCGAGTCTATCCCCAACCCCTCGCGATCTGAATCCCGTGGGAGACAATTTCCGCTGGCCCGGGAGAGCCTCAACCCTTCAAAACGATCGAATCCCCGAGGTTTCCGCGCCGATTTCCCGGGCGTGAGGGGCCCCGCGGGACAAAATTTTTCCCGTCCGGCCCCGAGGATCGGGGGATAGCGGCGGTCGCGTGGGAGGTGATGCCCCCGAGGGGCAGGGGAGGGGGAACGTCTCAATCCACCGGGGCCAACTACCTGAGGGACCCACTGGGTCCTATCTCTTATCTCTGTCTTCTCGGAGATCCTGGGAACGGGCGGGGGGCGGGGGAGGGGAGGGACTGCAGGTGGAAGCGAGCGAGGATGACCTTAACCCCGCTAACGCTGACCCACACGATATAACCCCCTCCAGCGAGAGGTTTTATTCCCTGGGACACACCTTATCTGCATAAAGCGCAGGTGCCCACCGGCATCTTTGCACGAGACACTAGAAGGTGGAGATATCAACGCGGGACGAGTGAGAAAATGAATTATTTCAGTTTTTGTGTTGTGGAGGTATTTTTTGAATCGTTAATTTTTGCTTTTTGTAAATTCTTTTACTTCACTTTCTCTAGTTTTCACGTACTCAGAAAATTAATAACCAAAAGAAAACTTTTTCAAAAATGAATCATTTGTGTTTATGGATGAAATTAAAAAAGAAAAAAATTACTGTCCATGAAAAACTTGTTATTGTATTCAAATTGATCCCCGAAATATTCCAAGCGTATTACTCATTCAACAATTCTCTCCGCATTCCCTAAAAAATAAAGATAATACTCCCACATTTTTATCTTCATAACTCAATTTAAAACTCCCAAAGAGGCCAGAATCATTACAATTCGGGCCACGTATCACCCATCCCAGAATTAAAAACAGATGATCCCCGAGAGATCCATGAGAACATTACAAGATCCAAATTCGTCACGAGATTCTTCAATGGGGCAACCAGAGTGATGAGTTTCCGACCTTGAGTTGGATTTTTCAGGTAAAGAGAATGGAAATTTTCGGTAGTCCGCCGGTGGTCGAGGACCTTTCACCAGGTTTTGGTCATCCGTATACCCCTCCCCCCTCGCACCCTCGATAATTTTCCAAGTGTGTCTCGGCGCGCGACGAAACTGTGAAAAAAAATGTGAGGGAAAGAAAGAACCGGAACATCGCAAAGGTGAGGGAGACAAAAGAGAGGGAGTAACGTTTTTCCGTTAATCCTTGGAACGATTTAGGGTGGCCTCCCCCCAACGGAAGCCTCAACGTGTCCGGAGGTGGCCCGAGGGTGGCAGGACCTCCGGAGATTTACACCGTTCCACCGAGTTTACCGAATACTCCTAGAGAAACGTGAGCTTCATTCGAGTTGAGTCACTCACCAGTGGTTAAATAAATTCACAATTTGCTACAGTTATTATTCGTCATCATCTGACTGGCGGAACTGAGTGGGTCTGTCTCATTTTGAGTTATTCAGGTAGAATAAAGAGTCGTTATTTCGTGATTGAAAGTATTTGAGATTATTTTAATAGAATTGTTGGTTGTATTTCGCAAGTGGGAAACGGTGCAATCCACACCTATTTTATTTTACGATTCTGAAACACTTTTCTATTTATATTTCATCTACTCTAATTTTTTTATTTATTTCAGTCCTTAATTTTCACCTGCTGAGAAAATTAAAAATTAGAAGAAAGGTCTTTTGTAATTATGAACGCAAGTGGCTAAATAAATTCACAATTTGGGAATTTATTTAGCCACTTCACAATCTGAGTGGGTCTGCCACACTATGAGGTATTGAGGAGGAATGAAGAGTCGTTATTTCGCGATTGAAACGTCGAAATTTCGAATTATCGCAGGATTTGAGATTATTTCAATAGAATTGTTGGATGTATTTCGCAAGTGGGAAACGGTGCAATCCACACCTATTTTATTTTACGATTCTGAAACACTTTTCTATTTATATTTCATCTACTCTAATTTTTTTATTTATTTCAGTCCTTAATTTTCACCTGCTGAGAAAATTAAAAATTAGAAGAAAGGTCTTTTGTAATTATGAACGCAAGTGGCTAAATAAATTCACAATTTGGGAATTTATTTAGCCACTTCACAATCTGAGTGGGTCTGCCACACTATGAGGTATTGAGGAGGAATGAAGAGTCGTTATTTCGCGATTGAAACGTCGAAATTTCGAATTATCGCAGGATTTGAGATTATTTCAATAGAATTGTTGGATGTATTTCGCAAGTGGGAAACGGTGCAATCCACACCTATTTTATTTTACGATTCTGAAACACTTTTCTATTTATATTTCATCTACTCTAATTTTTTTATTTATTTCAGTCCTTAATTTTCACCTGCTGAGAAAATTAAAAATTAGAAGAAAGGTCTTTTGTAATTATGAACGCAAGTGGCTAAATAAATTCACAATTTGGGAATTTATTTAGCCACTTCACAATCTGAGTGGGTCTGCCACACTATGAGGTATTGAGGAGGAATGAAGAGTCGTTATTTCGCGATTGAAACGTCGAAATTTCGAATTATCGCAGGATTTGAGATTATTTCAATAGAATTGTTGGATGTATTTCGCAAGTGGGAAACGGTGCAATCCACACCTATTTTATTTTACGATTCTGAAACACTTTTCTATTTATATTTCATCTACTCTAATTTTTTTATTTATTTCAGTCCTTAATTTTCACCTGCTGAGAAAATTAAAAATTAGAAGAAAGGTCTTTTGTAATTATGAACGCAAGTGGCTAAATAAATTCACAATTTGGGAATTTATTTAGCCACTTCACAATCTGAGTGGGTCTGCCACACTATGAGGTATTGAGGAGGAATGGAGAGGCGTTATTTCGCGATTGAAACGTCGAAATTTCGAATTATCGCAGGATTTGAGATTATTTCAATAGAATTGTTGGATGTATTTCGCAAGTGGGACACGGTAATCCACACCTATTTCATTTTACGATTCTCAAACATGAGTCAAGGGAATTATCAGGGGGGAATATTGAACGGAAATGACATAGATAATTTTTATTTACTCTGGGCGTATGTTCTCAAACAAATTAAATTCTAACAAAAATTTATTTTTGCAAAAATTGTCAGGAGGAAGCATTAAAATGATGAATCAATAAATTTCCTTTAAATTTTTTTAATGCAAACAGAATAAGAAATCCATTGAAAGTAACAGATTCGATTTGATTAAATCAAAAAATTCTTTTTAGAATGAAAAAAACAATTTTTTTTGCAAAAATTGTCAAAACGAAATATTCAAAACATGAATTAATAAATTATTTCTGCATTCATTTGCGAATTTTTTTGTTAAAATGCGTTGAGAAAATGGAAAATATATTTCAAAAAATAAATTCTATTAGATTAAAATAAAAAATTTCCAGTGGAATAGAAAACAATATCGTAAATGATAGCATCACCAGCCGCTGTAGCTCAACAAAATAAACAAAAAAATGAAACATGTAAAAATGAGTGAAAAGGAGTTCAGTAAGTTGGATATCTCGTTTCACGTTTTAGTAAGAAATCGTGGCGTGCCGTCTCCTCGGAACACATGTAGCCCATCATAGTCAGCGATTTATGGCGGCGTAACGCCACGACAAAAACCAGTTCACATCCATATAAGATACACGGGTTGATACGTATAAACCACATATCGTATACCAACACTGTCGACAAGTATTGATTGAATTTATCCTATAAATGGACGATTATATCGGCATGAACGACGGAATATTCGGCGCGCGGGGGGAGGGGGACTCGACACTAGTGGCTGCAGGGTATAGACATTAATGAAGACGTGATTAGAAAGGACAACGAGTTTATTTCATGTTTTACCATGTGATACATGACGGAAAATTCATTCTCGATCGATTGAGCAGAATTTAATTATAGTAGATCATGTTTTATGGAAAATGAAAAAAAGTGCAATTTTTTCGAACTATTTCTTGTTTTATCATTTCAATGAATTCTATTTTTCATTCAATTATGGGGGCCAAATGGATTGTTTGATAACAATATTTAAATTTAGCATTGAATGCAATAAATGAAGCCAAAAATAGGATATTTTTTCGAATTATTTCGATGAAATTCACTTCTCGTTCAGTAAAGTTAATTTTTGAAATATTTAGAAAACTACAGGGGCAAAACGGGATATGTGATACATGACAGGAAATTTATTCTCGACTGGTTGATCAAAATTTAATTTAATTAAATTTAATTATTGCAATAAAATCTATTTTTTATTCGATAAATTTAATTTTTGAAATATTTATAAAACTATCGACGCAAAACGAATCGTTTTATAAAAATAATGAAATTTAGCGCTGAACGCAACAGCTGAAGTCAATAATAAAAATTTTTTGGCTGAATAAAAAGTGAATGTTGTTCGAATAATTTTACGAAACTCACTTTTTATTCAGTAAAATTAATTTCTGAAATATTAAAAAAACTACGGGGGTAGAACGGGTCATTTAAGATGTTTTTTTGTGAAGGGTAAATGAAAAATGTGAGAATGTAAATTATGATGGATATTAAAAATCATCATTTTCGACGATGGACGTTTCTGCGGTTGTATCGTCGCCCTCTGGGAGGTGTGGGAAGAGAGGATTCGGTCCCTCAGAAAATGAAGAGGTCCGTGGCGAAGGCGAGGAGGTGAGGATCCCCCGAAAAAAAGCGTTGCGGTAGGTGGCTTCAACACGGCGGTAAAATGATTACAGACCACAGGCTCACTCACTAGCAGGCAATAATATCGAGTACAAACTCAGCCAAAAGTTTGGGGACCGTTTTATTTATTTTTTGTTGCGCTGTGCTGATATGGCCTAATAGCTTGCGATGTTCGGGTTAATGTGATGGTTTTGAGGGGGCGAGGGGCAGAAACGGGGAGAAATCGGTCTCTGTGTTCAATCGTTGGTGGAACTATTATGAAAAACCGGGATCTGGGGTGGGGAAAAAAAGTTTACCTCGCGTGCCGGTCATCGCTGGAGGACGAGTTTTATTGTCCGTCGAATGACCTGTGAATACACGGTTTTTCATTCTCAGAATGATTTTTATTTGATTCAGGTTTTCGGGGATTTCGGAGAAGACGAAATGGCGATTATGTTTATTAAATTCTGATTTTTTCGGTGCAGTCAGAAGAAGAAGCGGAAACAGCAAAATATATTTTTAAAAAAGAAAGTAATTGTCTGCGGAGTAAATATTTAAGCGCTTCATTTAAATTATTATAATTAAGAACTCGAAAGATGACGACGTATTTTTTTTTTAGCAGAATAAATCAAATGGTTGAAACTATAAATAGAAAACAGAAGGGAATTGATCAACAGATATCGGAGTTTGATGAATAGATCTTCAAAGGGTGTTTTATTGCAGCTTCCACGGGAGCGAATTCCTCTAATCCTCAACTCGAGGTTAAAAAATGAAAATTCGACGTTAAAAAACCGGTAGTTCGCCAACAATGAGCCGTGCTCTCATCAATCCAATCCCACGATCTTAAAATACGTACATACGTGTTACACATGCGAGATACGGATCTTCTGGATGAACCAAAACCCACCCCTGATGACACGAGGATGAGAGCTGATGAAATCTAGATGCTTGTGTCTACCCCTTGTACATTTTTTAAATAAAAAATTGAATGTTAAAATATTTTAACGTTTTATTCCATTCAAATGTCGACATTGAATACTTTATGAATTCAATTTTCATTTTTTTTAATGAAAAAAAGATTTTTTTAGATATTTAAATGTTTCATTCCAACAGAATAATTTTAATTTCTTAAATATGCATTTTTCATTTTCATTCTTTTTCTAATGAAAAAAAAAATTATTGAAATGTGCAGAAATGATGCAAATAATGCAGTAAAGATTGTCATTAAAAAAAAAATGTCAAAATATTCCAATGTATTTCAACAAAATAAGAGGCAATAATTTATGAAATATTATGCATTTGTCCCTTTAATTATTTTTTCCAATGAAAAAAACCTCGTGCAGTGAAAAATCCTCTTTACTTAATGTTATCCCCAAATAAAGCCCCATGTCCCCGATTAAATCGCGAGCCTCAAAAATCAAAGAGCGAGTACACAATAACAAAAATCCCTGCGACAAACTTGTAGCCCTTTTTTACCTTTCACTTTCACTAAGTGGCCATATGGGCCTTTACATAATAGCATGTACGACGAGTGGGGCTGCGAAAAAGCTCGGCTTACAATCGCCAAAGCGACAAGATCTAAAAGAGCCGCGAAAGGGAGCGCGCGCGCGCGAGAGAGAGAGAGAGAGAGAGGGAGTTGAGCCGGTACAAGAGGGCCATTATCAGGTTGCAAAACATACATCTGGCCTGGACCTGGATATACCCAGGGCACGCGCCCAAAAGCCCTTCGGAATACACAGGCACGCCTCCTACCATCCCCTCGGACAATTCCCTTTCTGATTTTTCGGGATTTATCGATCACTCCGGAGCCATTACGACGCACTTAATTAATTGATTTGTTCAATTGACTGATCAATTAATTAGTTAGTTTTTATTACTGGGAATTTCCTCGCAATCGTTCTATCTAAAATCAATACGTCGTCAATTCTCATTTATTTATGACCCCAACATTGAGTCACGTATACGCATCACGTCCCATTCGTTTTAAGTAAATATTGATTAATTATGATTACCGAGTCGCACTGCGGTGTTTGTCTGTCCGCCCGATTAAAAATGGAGAGCTGGAGGAATTGCTGAACAATCGGAAGATGATACATCCACAATTGCACTTCCCCTGGGGCTTATCTCCCCATAAATAAACAGGGAATGATCATTAAAAGGCACGCGAGTCGCCTTGTGTTTAGTCTCTCTTGGCTCTATTAAAAAATGTGGACGTGGTGGAGGCTAAATATAGCGTGCGGAGATCATTTTTATGGTTTGACGGACTCAAATAAATAGGGAAGTGTTAGGTAAGTGGAACCACAAGTACGGATTTTAACTAGTTGAGAATTTAATTATGATAATTAGTTAATGGGATTAAATAATTTCCTCAAATTGATATTTCGCTTAAGGTTCGTTCGAAAGGGAGATATAAAGTAAATGAATGGCAAATTTCATGTGGAGGTGAAAAAGAAAAATTAAAAACATTTGAGAAAAATTTATGAATTTAACAAATATTTTTTATATTTACGCATTCACATTTGGGATAGTACTTCAATTTACGAGTTAATAATATTGAATAATTCTGGTGGTTCCATACTCAGTGGATGGTCATGTGTGTGAAGGCTCAGACTGGGAGCCTAAGGGTCGTGGGTTCAAATCCTACCTCCGGGGATTTTAAACGTTTCTTACATTTCGCCCAAAAACAAGAAGTAAATAACTTTAGAAATTTCATGCGGAACTGAAAAAAATCCAAGTTCACAAAACTCACGAAAGATTTTCAATTGGAAAAAATATTTTTAATTTTCACGCGTTGATATTTGAAATAGTCCTTCAATTTAGTTTCAACGCCTTGAAAAAAATGCCCCCAAAAATATTTAACGGTAATCGTGTGCTTAACATTTTTTTCTCGCCTCATAATTTTCAGCCTTCAAAAGCCTCAGTAAATAATAACTTTATAAATCTTATGCGGAATTGAGAAAAATTCAAGTGCGCAAAACTCACGAAAGATTCTGAATTGAAAAAAATATTTTGATTTTCACGCGTTGATATTTGAAATAGTCCCTCAATTTAGTTTCAACTCCTTGAAAAAATTGTCCCCAAAAATATGTGACGGTAATGGTGTGCTGTACATTTTTTTCTCTCATAATTCTCAGCCTTCAAAAGCCTCAGACTGGAAACCCAAGGGTCGTGGGTTCGAATCCTGCCTCCGGTGATTTTTCACATTTCCTCAAATTGATATTCTTACATTTCGTCTAAAACTGAGGAATAAATAACTTGAATTCCGATGTTTCCATTAATAATTTTTTTAAATCATTTTGACATTAATAATTTCGCCAATTCGAATCGGCTAATGACCGCAGAGGCCAATTACTAAAGAATAAATTAATGAAAAATGGAAATTTCATGCGGAAGAAATTCACTTCACACTCCGCGTGCGCAAAATCCCACTTTCCGCCCAAGTGACGAAAAAAAACACATTTCCGCTTTCTACGCATTAATATTCGGAATAGTCCCTCAATGTCGTTTCAACTCCTCGAAAAAATTGTGCCCAAGCATATTTAACGGTCCCACGTACGTCCCTCCCCCCGTAATCGCGCGCTCTTCATTTTTTCTCGCTTTACAATTCTCATCCTTCAATTCGCATTCGGAGAGACCCGAGCATCACCCGGAGACCGGTCCCCGTTTCCACATCCTCTCACTCTCTCCTCCTTCTTTAACAATGGCATATACGTTTTTTCCTGTCGACTGCTCGTAATACGTGAAACGAGTCTTGCCCCGATACCTCCACGAGATCAGTTTCGTGTAGTTGTCGCATTGTCACATGAAAAAAACCTGCCCCCCCCC